>NC_087189.1:7610000-7732500 GCF_035594125.1 Scylla paramamosain | reverse complement strand
TTTTTTTTTTTTTTTTGTCAGGCCGATGGTACAATGCTGTGGATTGTACCTCATATATGTAGCAATATTTTCTATGATTTTCCTCTACCTATGTTTTGTTTTTTCTTTTTACTTATGTAATTTATGGTAGTATATATATATATATATATATATATATATATATATATATATATATATATATATATATATATATATATATATATATATATATATATATATATATACACAGTAGGGTACTTGACAACAAACATGATTTGTTCCAGTATAGTGCTCATCATGGCAAAGGTGCATTATGGCAATCTGAAGAAACTATGGGAAAAAATTTATTATTTCCAGGGAACCAGAAAATAATATAAAAAATTCCACAATAAAAAAAAAACAAAAAAAAAAAAACATCAAAATATGCACATTCGCACTACTGTATTTGAGATAACACAACAAATATATACAGTACCCTCCCAAGTTTCAGGCCCAGTCTTGAATTCCTTACCATCCTGAGTTTCGCACATTAACACCCCAAGTTTCATACTGCTTTAACAAGTATAGTCACATTTACCTACTTTTGGCATCACGCGTATACATACAATAAACCCCCTTAAGTCAGAGCCTCTCTCTCTCTCTCTCTCTCTCTCTCTCTCTCATCTCTCTCTCATCTCTCTCTCTCTCTCTCTCTCTCTCTCTCTCTCTCTCTCTCTCTCTCTCTCTCTCTCTCTCTCTCTCTCTCTCTCTCTCTCTCTCTCTCTCTCTGTGTGTGTGAAAGTAAGAACAATCCTAAGGATTGCTAAACAGAATGAGACTGATTGAGAATGAATATGGCATTGCATATATGAGAGTGAGAGAATGAGAAAGGATGAAGTGAAAATGACATAAAATGAATGAGGGGAAGAGAGAGAGAGAGTGAGGTATCACTCCCTAGTCTTTTATCTCTGGCAGATAATGGGGAGGGGAGGTGACAGGGAGGGAGGTTTGAGACAAGACAAAAGAAGGGAGAGGAAACAAAAAAAGCGAGGAGCAAGCACAGGATAGGTGAGCAGTGGCTCACACAGCTGGTGAGTTAGTCTTGTGAGTTTTAGTTTGCTATTCTGATTGAAATTCTATTAAAATTTCAGTGGTTGCACAAATGGCAAGTTCATCTTGCCAGTTTTGGTTATTCCGATTAAATATTTATTAAAATTCCAGTGCTCGCATGAGTGGCAAGTTCATTATGCTAGTTTTGGTTCGTTATTCTGATTAAATATTTATAAAAGATTTCAGAGCGTTATTGCATTTGTATGTTATAATGCCGTGTGTTGTTGCGTACCCTGCTATATATATATATATATATATATATATATATATATATATATATATATATATATATATATATATATATATATATATATATATATAGTAGAACAGGTTCCAATTTATAGATGAGGTAAGCAGGGATACACCAGACTTCCTTCTTCATTTATTGCAACATTTCACCTTCACAGAAGGCGTCATCAGGCTAAATAAATTGATGAAAATAAGTACAAAGATAGAAAAATCATAAAATATCATGCTAGGGACATATATTAAAAAACAAAACAGCAACCTTGCCTGCCCCCTTTTACAATAAATGAAGAAGAAAATATGGTGTATCCTTACTTACCATATATATATATATATATATATATATATATATATATATATATATATATATATATATATATATATATATATATATATATATATATATATATATATATATATATATATATATATATATATATATATATATATATATATATATATGTGGACATACACACAGTGGAACCTTGGTTCTTAATGGAGTTTTGTAATCTGAAATGTTAAAAACTGAAACTATTTTCCCCCTTAGGAATCAATGTAAAATGAATTAATGGATTAATCTGTTCCCGGACACCCATCCACTCTGTCTTAGTGGCTTATGACAGACACTCCCACTGCTAAGATGGCTACTCCACAACATCTCCAACATAGAAATTATTTATTCAGAAAGGATGTACTGAATGAAGTTAGTGACACAGAACTCATTAGAAGATACTGTTTATACTGTGCAAATATTCTCTATCACTGATCCAGTGAGGGAAACCTTACAGAATAACAGAGAGGAGCAATCCACTTACTGCCAGAATGAAGGTGATCATAACACTTAGAGATCTTGCTGCTTGGAAAAGCTACTGCAAAAATGCAATGTAGTGATGGCATTGTAGGGTCATTAAGAGAGCCACAGATGGCTTGGGAGTTGGGATTACTCCTGAGCTAGCTAAAAAACTGTTTGTTTACATTGAGGCTCTTCAGTGGGATCACATTTATGTTATTTCAAAGATTAAATTACTGTCTTACACACTGTCTCTTCCAAATATATAAAAAATGAAGGAAATATTTATGGAAACTGTAAATTAGAAATAAATGGCAGCTTTTACTTTGCCTTTTGATATTTGAAATCAAGCAATTTTGTTTGAGAACCAAATTATGGTATGGCAACCGGAGCAATTATCAAGCAATTTTGCTTGAAAACTGATTTGTTGGAAAGGAAGACATTTGGTAACTGAGGTTCCACTGTGCATATATATATATATATATATATATATATATATATATATATATATATATATATATATACACACACACACACACACACACACACACACACACACACACACACACACACACACACACACACACACACACACACACACACACACACACACACACACACACACACACACACACACACACACAGTGGAATCTCAGCTTTCGAACTGAATTAATTCCTGAATGCCATTCGAAATCTGAAATATTCGAAAGCCGAAACTATTTTCCCCATAGGAGTCAATGTGAAATAGATCAATCTGTTCTCAGACACCCGTCCACCTTGTCTTAGCGGGTAATGACTAACACTTCCACTGCTAAGATGGCCACTCCACAACATCTCCAGCTTAGAATTTTGATTTTTTTTTTATCCAGAAAAGATATACTGAATGAAATTAGTGACACAGAACTCATCAAAAGATATTGAGACCATGCAGGTCTTTGTCACAGGTCTAGTGATGGAAGCCTTACATAGTGACACAGAGAGGAGCAAACCACTTTTAGCCAAAATTAAGGTAATCGTAACACTTAAACATCTTGCTGTTGGGAAAAGTTACTGGGAAAATGCAGTTGTGCAGTACTTATGTCATTGTGGGTGATAGAGAGAGCCACAGGAGGCTTGGGATAACTCCTGAGCACTGAACCTTGTTTGTTTACATCAAGGTTTTTCAACTTCTTTATTGGGATCACATTTAACATATTTCAAAGATTGAGTTACTGTCCTACCCTCTGTGTCTCCCCTCCAAATATATAAAAATGAAGAAAATTTTTATAGAAACTATAAATTAGTAATAAATAGCTGCTTTTGCTACATCTTTTAGTATTAAAAATCAAGTAACTTTGTTCAAAAACTTAATTATGGTACTTCAACTAAAGAAATTGTGAGTTAAAATTTTTGTTAAAAAATTGAGTTGTTCGAAAAAGGGAGACGTTTGGTAACTGAGGTTCCACTGTATGTGTGTGTGTGTGTGTGTGTGTGTATATATATATATATATATATATATATATATATATATATATATATATATATATATATATATATATATATATATATATATATATATATATATATATATATTATATGAGGAAAGGATTCCTAGCTTTCTGCTCCTGCTGGAAAGGCATGATCACAACTCTTGGCTTATATCCTTTTTTGATTCACAGCTAGATGAATGGGTTACAGCATAAAGAAGACAAACCCAAATTATATCTGGGTGGCCTATAATATTAACTTAGTACCTCTCACTTGTAAGCTGAGTGCACAAAATACCGCACCACCAAGATCTCCAATGTTGCACTGGCATAAAGCAGGGGTTCTCAACCTGGGGGTGATTTCAGGTTTTTGGGGGAGGAATTGTCACCACAAATTGGCAAACTCAAACTGTTAAAATGTTGATAATTTTATTGCTTTGAGCTCCCCAGGATGGCACAAAATTCAGGATGCATTGGTTACCTGCTGCAAGCAGTCTATCAAACCTTTCACCACAAGCTCCTGAACCGTAAGGATCAAAATAGATTATCCACAGACAAGGCTGCCACAAAGGAGACATCGGCACCACCGAGTGGTCCATCTGCTAGTACCCTTACAAAGGCTTTGCTTACATTGCTAGACCTAGCCTCCTGTCATGACTATCTCCACCTCCTACAACCCCTAAACCCTCAGTGAAGCAATGCCGCTGCACCCCTGCTGGGCCCATACTCTTGCAGATGACATGTGACTCATACTTCAGTGCTTGTAGTTCAGTATTATATGCATATTATTTGGAATGCACTTTTTGAGGCAAACAATCTTGGAAAGGAGTGGGGAATGACATTCTGACATATGGTGAAAGGGGTGCATGGGGCAGACAAAGTTGAGAACCACTGGCATAAAGTATTTCTATTCTCTTACTCTAGATTTTGGCTCCTTGGAACTTTTTTCTTTTCTGAAGATGAAGCTCAAAAGTGAAGGAGTGATATTCTTATACCCTCCAGAGGAACAGGGGGTGGTGCTTGAGGCGAGAAACAGGACTTACAGATAGCTTTTCAAATATGATGGAGGTGCTTGGAGAAATATATCACTGCACAAGATGACTATTTAGAAATGAATGGCAACAAAATTTGTTAGTTTTTTTTTTTTTTTTTTGCTTATTTTAAAACTAATCTGTATAGATTGTCATAGTCCAGGTGAAGTTTTGTGGATCTTAATTGTCCTGCTACTGCCCTATTTTTAGAAATATTTGATGTGAGCCACAAATGTGGAGTGAATCAGCATGAAATTAATTGTGAAGTCATTCATCATGTTTATATATAGCACCAGGCTGTTGATAAGTTGTTGGGAAGGGGCAAGGTGTTGATATTAAGACTGTCATAACTTGGATCACATCTTGTAGTAACTGTCTACACACAAGATTACTAGTTTTCATCCTGCAAATACAAGAGAAAAGCACAAATTATGATGTGCTGCAGAAATATTTTATTAACCCTTGTGGATGAAATGCCCAATCACATATATTTACGGCGTAAGTTTTCTTGCCTCATTTCATATTGAAATAAGCAGGTTACTGTTGCCATTTCACTAGCCATCAATTATCTTCGAGTTGTGAGTCAAGGACGCATGGTACATCCCCTCAATAGCCTGGCAATCATGAAAGGAGGCAATCCCATGCATCATTTTGGCACTCTCACAGAAGAGGAATGGACTGAGATGTTGTTTCCTGGAGATGATTCACAAGATGGTGAAGATGCAGATAGTCTCAGTAATAGTAGTGAACGTATGGATGATGCTGAGATGTGGGATATTGATGATGAACAGCTTGATCCTGATTTTACAGCATACAGCAATAGTGAACTATCTATACAGAGTGAGGGAGCGAGTGGCTGCATGAGCCCAGCCCCAGCCACCCCACCCCAGCCAACACCACAGCTTACTCCTGAGCCTCCAAGCCACACTCGCATATCGCTTCCACAAGCATGGAACTGGATTCAGGGTAGTCCATTTGTGCACACATTATTTGATTTTGATGGCAGATTTTCTGGAATCACAGCAGGTAGTGGCATTGAGGATGAGTGTATGGCTCTGGAACTGTTTACTTTATTTTCTGATGGCCAGATTATGAATCACATTGTTATAGAAACAAACAAATATTATCAACACACAGTAAACAGATCTGTTGTCAGTCCCAGGTCTCATCTTAGAGATTGGGAAGACACGACAAGTAGTGAAATGTATATATTTCTTGCTACATCTGTGCTCATGGCTCACACCAAGAAACATAAAATTCGTGATTATTGGTCCACAGATCCATTGATTTCCACCCCACAGTTTGCGAAACTTATGTCTCGGAATCAATACGAGAAAATGAACATAATATATTAAATTTACATGATATTGTCACATCTCTGGTGGTGCGACTTTGCAGGGGATTATCATCAACATCTTGACTTTCACATCGCTTCTCTAGATGTAAGTGTTGAAATACTTTTTTCTTGCTGTCTTTTCCTATTTATTTTCGTCTTAAATTTTCATATTTTAAGACTAATTAATGTTTAGAAAAAAAAAATTTCCCTTGCAAATGTGGGCTGGGGGGCAGGGATAACCAGAATTAATGCAGGATTGTAAGGGTTAAAAGAAGCAATGAATTTTCTCAAAATTATCTACAATACTTCTCATGGAATCACCTTACCATTATGAGTTGTTGCACAGTCTTGGAATTCTCACAGAACAATTTATACAAATAAAATAAAGGAAAATCTAAAAGGTGAAGGTATTGTTGAAGTCTCACCATGTTTATAGTACATCTGTTTGTTGTGATGAACCTCAATTACAAATGATACCTTTTGATATACTGCACTAAAAGTCAATTTATTGACTGTACAGAAGTAGTTTAATCTCTATACAATTACATAAATGGACATGTAAGGTAGATCCCTCAGATTTACCATACTAAAAGAGGATGAAGGTTTTCTCAGAAATTTGCTTTCTTAGTTTCTTTTGTGTTCTAAATAAATTTAAGATTCTCTGATAAACCAGTCTTATTACATTGTAATAACATGAATTGCATCTAATAAACTTCTCTCTAGACAAACTGGATCTACATATCAATAAATGGACATTCAACCAAGATACTCCCCCAGCATTGTAAAATTTTAAAAATTAAGGACCCTTAGTATTCATGTAAGTGCTCTCTCTCTCTCTCTCTCTCTCTCTCTCTCTCTCTCTCTCTCTCTCTCTCTCTCTCTCTCTCTCTCTCTCTCTCTCTCTCTCTCTCTCTCTCTCTCTCTCTCTCTCTCTCTCTCTCTCTCTCTATCTATGGAAGGCTTGGCTATGAAAGCAGTATCACCAGTGTCAGTGAAATGTTCTGTGTGGATTAGCATTGAAGCTTAGAGTGGATTTATATTACATACCATCATTGGAGAGTGATGATAGCATTCTCAGCATATATCTTTGGTCTAAAGGTCAGTGTAGGTCATATGTAAAGCCTGAGTCCTGCCATACCCTTTCTTGAACTATAAGGCCCCTTTCACAGAGTGCCACCTTGGTGGCCACATTTTTTTTTTTCTTTTGGTAGCATGGCCATCAATTGGCACCACCATGACAAAAATTTTCATTTTTGTCATGGAGATGGAAGAAACAACAATTCCTGCTGTACTGTGTATGTAATTGTTCAAACAGTGCAGACCTTGGTGAGGACAGTGAAGATGTTGGATTCTCCCTCTTCTGTAGGACCAATCAAGGAAGAAATAATTTTGTTCTCTGTACAGTCATCTGCATCAGGGTCTTGACAAATTCTTCAGCCATGTGTGAATGAGAATAGCATCATTTGATGTACTACTGGAGTGTTTACAGGATCAATTGATGAATTTATACACAAACCTGAAAAAATTTTTTACAGTAACTTCTGCACTCATGGTGTACATGGAGGTACAGTGATATGAGCAGTTAGGTTCTTTTTGAATTGCCCCTATAGTGAATTCTTGTATGACCAAACATGTACGTAATGGCAAAAATTGGGTTAGGTTCAGTGACTTTTGTTAAAGGTAAGTTTTCAAGCTAAAACATATGATACCAAAGCTAAAATATACAATACCAAATGCAACAAATGTCTATATTACAGAACTGTTGATAAAGCAATCTGAAAGGGAAAACAGCATGCAGAGAACATGAGTTCATATTAATTAAACATATAAAATATCCATAACACTCACTAATGCATAGTTAATGGTGGAAGAATGCATGGTAAGTAGGGGATAGGAGATGGGTGCACAGTTTTCTTCCAGTGCTCACAAACTCACCTCTGTGCTTCTGAATCATTGTATATCACCACACAGCCTGAATGTGTTAGCAGGTGCACTCATATAAAGAAAGTAGTCCTTAATTTATTCATCTTTTATCACTGATTTCTTGTATAATGTATGCTTGTATAACACAACCTCCTTGTACACACATCTGGCTGCTCTGAAAGCCACATATGGTCTAAATAGCTCCATTTGTTTTCATGTGAACATGTGGTGGTGCCACTAGCTTGGCCACACATAAAAATGCCTTGCTTTGCCACCTTTTGCTATGCTGCCAGATGTGGTGCAGCTGTCTGAATGGTCATGTTCAAATCATTGCAATCACTGTGGTGGTGTCGGGTGAAGAGATTAGAATGCTGACTGAATGGTGACTTGTGATGATGACAGGAGCTAATTTTATGTGAGTTTCTCTTTTGGATGCATATTACTCTCTCTCTCTCTCTCTCTCTCTCTCTCTCTCTCTCTCTCTCTCTCTCTCTCTCTCTCTCTCTCTCTCTCTCTCTCTCTCTCTCTCTCTCTCTCTCTCTCTCTCATTATCATGATTTTTTTTTTTTCAAAATAGTGAGGGTACATAATATTTTCTTCAGTGCACTCTTTATTGCATGGATTAGTTTGGTAAACATGTATGTTGTAAGCAAGAAATAGACAGGGAATAATGTGATCATCATTTATTCATATGATGGACACACTTCTTGATAACAGAATGTGAATGAAGATGTTAAGAAGGTAAAGAAGTATTCTTTATTAAATTTTCAGTGTTTCTCTCCTGGAATTTGTTTGTTCCCATACAAGAACATAGTTTTGAGGTGCAGTTATACCTATGTTCATCAGTGGGTCATAAATTTTGCATTTTACCCTTGGTATGCAGTATAAGGTGATCCCAAGTTTTGTTACATTTTGACTAGACTGAAAAATTTGTTTGTTATGACTTGGTAAATGCATTGATCTAGTTAAGAAAACCATTCTTATTTGCTGGTATAATTGTGAATTCAGCTCAATTCTTTTGAAGTTCCTGCAGCAGTTGTCAGGAGGGGCCGTGGTGAATCCTGCTTATTGTAAGGGTTCAGTGTATGGACTGTGGTCAGTCTTGATATGTGTAAACAGACCAGGCCATGATTCTGAAGTAGATGCTTGTGCTTCAGACAGCTTCAGTGTTGAGAGGATGGCACAGTGGAAGAAGACATTAGACCCATCAGCACTAACAACTAATATATAGTTACAAAAAGAGAGATAATTGTCTGATTTATTCTTGTTGGGAACACTGAAGTGATTATAATTACTGTAGCTAATTATATCATGAATGGCTGTGTTAATGTCTCATGTCAACTGATGCCAATTTTCTTCACACCTTTGTTTACTTTTTTGTTGCTTTACAGTGCCAACATTGTAGGTAATACACCAAACCTTTTATACTGGAAAGTATTGGCAAGTGTTATACAATTTATGAAGAAAGTTGTGCATACTTGTAGTAGTGTTTTGTTACTGATTAGAAGCATCTTACTCTTTATCATGTTGATTGTGAAAGGAGTATTAGGATTACTAACTTATTTAAATTGTTCACTGTGAGAGGAACATTAGGATAACAGCACCTTGCTTTTATTTCTGTCAGAGAAGCAGTAGGATGGAGTATTCAACACTTTTATGGTTAAGGTTCCTCAAATTAATTTAAGAAGTTGTGTTGAATATGAAAGTAGAAACTGACATTTTTAGGAGATTAGAGGACAAGTGAACATTTACAATACATTCACTTACATGAACAAGAGTTGGTGGTTCCTGCTTTTGATGAATTTGTATTCATTGTGTATATAACTAGCCATCCACCACTGCTGTATATCAGGGTTACATGTAATTATTTTCTAACATTTCTGTGTATTTGCTAACAGTGAAAAAATCAAGAAGTATTAGTGTAAGATATTTTCTTTAAGCCTAGATGTGCACACTTTCAATAAATGTGAAACTATGTATATGATTGTCCCATGAACTAGGATACATGTATGGTTGTGTGCTGTTATTCTATGAGTGTATAGAATGAAACTAAAAATATTACTTATTGGGTTGAATTGTGTTTTTCATGAAGCTATCTATGAAACTTCAGTGGTGGAGGCCACTTACAGCTGTTCGTTGACTTATGACCAAGGTACATGACTACTGACCAGTCCTTAGTCGATATGGTTGTATGTTAATTGCAATCATATATATATATATATATATATATATATATATATATATATATATATATATATATATATATATATATATATATATATATATATATATATATATATATATATACACAGTACCAGTCATAAGTATTGGACCTCTCCCCCCAGTTGGGGGTCCAATATTTATGGTGAAAAAAGGACGGTCCTTGTAAGAGTGAACCATTTTAACCATAACTATCAGCTCTACCATGACGTTGCCACATCCCTCAGCTTCACACTGCTAACTCATAGCCTCCTCTCAGCATGCCTTGGAGTGTGTTGGAGAACAGTAACCTGTAGCAATTTCTTTCTGCATCCTGGTGTATTATTGTGCAATAACATCTTGTGATAATTCATTGTTTAATAATATGGCTTAAACGAAAGAGTATTCATCTGAGACTATTGCGCAGATGGTGAGCCCTAAGGAAGCAGGTCATTCAGTGACAGAAATAAATGAACAGTTGGCATTATCCAAGACAATTCAAGATGATACTCTCGGCTAAAATGGCTCATTCTCAAGAAGACCATCCTTTTTTTACCATAAGTATTGGGCCCTCCAGCCGGGGGGGGGGTTCCAACACTTATGATTAGTACCGTATATATATATATATATATATATATATATATATATATATATATATATATATATATATATATATATATATATATATATATATATATATATATATATATATATATATATATATATATATATATATATACCTACATACACATACATACACATACACACACACAAACACATACAGTAATTCCTTGACTATTGCAGATGTTATGTTCTAAAACCCCCTGCAATAGGTGAAAATCTACGAAGTAGAAACAGTGCTGCGTTCAATAGCATAACTCAGGCAGCCTGAGTGACTGGTCGCCCAAGTTGCCCAAATGAATGGTTTTGGGCACCTTCCAGGATAGTGTAAACAATCATCAACATTGCTATGGAAACAGTCACATTTTACCCAACTGTAGCAATAAACATATGGCTAATGCTTATCAACTAGGTATTACAGAGCACTTGCTGTCCTTGGTGATGAGGTTCTTGGTGAAGATCTGTACTAATATCAGTAATTACCCATCTCATTTCCTTTATTTTTATTCTTTTATATATTTAAGACTCAGTACTTTAATTATTAGTGCATATCGTTAAATGTATGCGGACAGTATTGTAGTCATCTATAATATATGACGGAGTATAACACTGATTTAAGTATGGTTGAGCAGTCAGTGCACTACCTCCTTACTTATAAACCTTTTCTACACTCTTAAAAACTTTTTAAACTCAAACTTTCTTTTAGACATCCTTTTTTTTTTTTTATGTAGGAAGGACACTGGCCAAGGGCAACAAAAATCTAATAAAAAAAATGCCCACTGAAATGCCAGTCTCATAAAAGGGTCAAAGCAGTGGTCAAAAATTGATGAATAAGTGTCTTGAAACCTCCCTCTTGAAGGAACTCAAGTCATAGGAAGGTGGAAATACAGAAGCAGGCAGGGAGTTTCAGAGTTTACCAGAGAAAGGGATGAATTATTGAGAATACTGGTTAACTCTTGCGTTAGAGAGGTGGACAGAATAGGGGTGAGAGAAAGAAGAAAGTCTTGCGCAGTGAGGCCATGGAATGCAGTCAGCAAGATCAGAAGAGCAGTTAGCATGAAAATAGCGGTAGAAGACAGCTAGATATGCAACATTGCGGCGGTGAGAGAGAGGCTGAAGACAGTCAGTTAGAGGAGAGGAGTTGATGAGACGAAAAGCTTTTGATTCCACCCTGTCTAGAAGAGCAGTATGAGTGGAACCCCCCAGACATGTGAAGCATACTCCATACATGGACGGATAAGGCCCTTGTACAGAGTTAGCAGCTGGGGGGGTGAGAAAAACTGGTGGAGACGCCTCAGAACACCTAACTCCATAGAAACTGTTTTAGCTAGAGATGAGATGTGAAGTTTCCAGTTCAGATTATAAGTAAAGGACAGACCAAGGATGTTCAGTGTAGAAGAGGGTGACAGTTGAGTGTCATTGAAGAAGAGGGGATAGTTGTCTGGAAGGTTGTGTCGAGTTGATAGATGCAGGAATTGAGTTTTTGAGGCATTGAACAATACCAAGTTTGCTCTGCTCCTATCAGAAATTTAGAAAGATCAGAAGTCAAGCATTCTGTGGCTTCCCTGCGTGATATGTTTACCTCCTGAAGGGTTGGATGTCTATGAAAAGACGTGGAAAAGTGCAGGGTGGTATCATCAGCGTAGGATTAAAAAAACACATTAAAAAAAAATTTAATTCAGTACACTGACCAGTGAAGATACTACAACTTGATTGATGATGATGATGATTACAGTACATGCAATTCTTTGTTTACTCATCTATGGTAGACTACATATTTTCTTTTAATATTTTTTTTAATTAATGTGTCATACAGTACACTATGGTACTGTATTTTATTTATTTTTTATTAGTTCATTAATTTCTAGGGTAGAAAATGCTTATTTTCTCGCATAAATAATTAGAATCTAAAAAAAATATAAATACCTATTGGATGCAGAAACCAGCAATATACTGAGGAATTCGTGATATAAATTTACATATATTAGCCAGAAAAACTGATGTACTGAGCGATGAGTAAGAAGTGATGTACTGAGAGTATGATAGGTGAACCCGCGATAATTGAGGGATTGCTGTGTGTGTGTGTGTGTGTGTGTGTGTGTATATATATATATATATATATATATATATATATATATATATATATATATATATATATATATATATATATATATATATATATATATATATATATATATATATATATATATATATATTATGTATGCATGTATGTATGTATATATTAGCAAAAATTTTTGGAGTATTGATCATATCTCAGACTTGAGATGTATTTGCATCAGTTCCTTGTTACAGAACAGGTTCATGAGTACCATGTGTTATTTATGTAGAAAAGTAAGAAATAACTTTAAGAACAAAATGAAATAATTTTTAATTAATTTTTCTGTAAGTTAGTTTTTCCACAGTTATATTATTCCTCTCACTGAGGCCCTTTTCAGTACAAATATAGTATTTTCTACGCTTCAGACACCAGACATAGCTAATAATAATAATAATAATAATAATAATAATAATAATAATAATAATAATAATAATAATAATAATGATAATAATAATAATAAATAATAATAATAATAATAATAATAATAATAATAATAATAATAATAATAATAATAATAATAATAACAACAGTAATACTAGTAATACTAATAATATGCAGCATCTGAACCAAGAGGGGTACTGGCCATTATCTTCCTAGCAGTGTGTGTATCAACATCGATGTTGTACACATACCACAGTTGTTTGAGTCTTCTCCTTTTTGTAGTATTTAATCTTTTAGTTTGTAATTTATATTACTGCTTTAGTCTTTTATTTTAGGTTCTGATAAAACACAACCCTGTGAGACTGAGGTGAGCAGCAGTAGGGATTTGTGTATGTAATGATAATAATAATAATAATAATAATAATAATAATAATAATAATAATAATAATGATAATAAATAATAATAATAATAATAATAATAATAATAATAATAATAATAATAATAATATTCACTTTATTAATCTTGCAGTCTTACAACTGAAAATCCCCATGTTGCATCATAACTTATAGACTAACTTGCATACTACATCTCAAGTATACATTAACTCTAAGGAAGTATCTTACAGTTTGATACTGTGGCTGCCAGATAGCACTAGTCAACCTAGTAGACTGGGCCTGGGATGAACAGGTCACTCCGTGTGTATTTTTTCTTTACAGAGTTTGTTTCTCCTACCTAAGCAATGGGTCACAACTCCTGGCTTACACCAAGTACCTAATCACTGCTAGGTGAACAGGGGCTACACTGCAAAGAAGTCCACCCAAAGACTTGGCTCAGGATTCAAACCTGGGCCCTCCTGATTGTGAGTCGGGTGTGCTAACCACTGCGCCACCAGGCTGTGTGTGTGTGTGTGTGTGTGTGTGGAAGTAGGTGCATACAGGTATACCTCACTCTATGTCGTTAATTGGTTCCAGAGGTCATGACTTAGGTAGAAAAATGACTTAAGTTGAAATAGCCACACTATAAACCACATATAAACACTCCCCATTGTCTATTACAATATTTATGATATGTACATACAGTATTCTTTATAAAATGATTAAAAATAATTAAGTAAAAACCAATTTTAAATATACTTGATAGATCCTGTTGATGTTGCTTGTTGGAGCTGGCGTAGGAGGATGTTATATCAATGTTATATCATGTGCGTACACACACACACACACACACACACACACACACACACACACACACACACACACACACACACACACACACAGGCCCTGTAAATTACAACTTGGTAAATATAACTAGGTAAATACACACACACACACACAAAATTGTTGTGGAAGTTGAAGCATAATGGTGGGCTAAGGGGGGCCCTGCTGAGATGGATGGAAAATTTCTTGACAAACAGAGAAATGAGAACGGTGGTAAAAGATAAAAAGAAAATTATCATGGAGGGAAGTCATAAGTGGAGTACCCCAAGGCTCAGTACTTGCATCAATCATGTTTGCAGTCTTTATAAATGATATGACGGAGAGTGTGAACAGCTACATGAGCCTTTTTGCAGATGATGCAAAGTTGCTGAAGAAAGTTGAGAGTGCAGAGGACTGTGGAATGTTACAAGAAGACCTGAACAAGACATCAGAGTGGAGTTATAGATGGGAAATGAAATTTAATTTAAAGAAGTGTAAGGTAATAGAATTTCGAAAAAGTACAAGAAGAGTAAAAGGAAATTATGTGTTGAATGCTGTAAAGTTGAATGGAGCAGAAGAGGAAAAGGATCTCGGTGTTACAGTGACTGGGAACCTGACCCCAGAGAGACACATTAGCAAAATTACAGGAGAAACCTATAACTTGTTGAGAAGAATAAGGCAGGCCTTTGCATATATGGATGAAGAGATGGTCAGGAAGATGATTGTGTTGCTGATAAGACCTAGACTAGAATATGCAGCAGTAGTGTGGTCGCCATAGAAGAAAAAAGATATAAGGAAGTTGGAGAGAGTTCAGAGAGCAGCTACGAAGATGGTACCAAGTATCAGGGACTTGTCATATGAAGAGAGACTGGAAAGGCTACATCTACCAACGTTGGAAAAGAGGAGAGAAAGGGGAGACTTGATTGCGATATATGAAGCACATGAGGGAGTAGAGGAGGTGGACCGGAGTGACTTAATGGCCTGGGATACACGGGACACTAGAGGACATGGGAAGAGGCTGAAGAGGAGTGCTTGTAGAAGAGACGTCAAAAAGTATAGTTTCCCATATAGAAGTATTGATGTATGGAACAGTCTGGATGAGGAGATAGTAAATGCAGAAAGTATACATGGATTCAAGGCTAAGTTGGATATTAAAAGATATGAAGATGGGACAGCACGAGCATAACTCTTTTCCCATAAAGCACAACTAGGTAAAATACACACACACACACACACATGCGCGCGTGCATGTGCTTGTCAAGCAGCCAAATTGAGAGGATGCACAGGTAGTAGCTCCACCACTAAGATAAACCAATTGTTTCTGTCTCCATAATGAAATAAAAAGAGGTAGAAGTGATATTAAAAATAAAGGTAGAAAAGAAATATTGAAGAGGATAATGGAAGTGAACTATTTATGCTGAGTGACAGTTCAGAAGCGGGAGACGTTTTTAGATGATTTTATGATATATATAGACAATATTATTTTTACATTTGTTAGAATATGATTTTAAATGTGTTTATTGTTAATTTGATTGTTTTGACATTTCTAATATTTTTTTTAACGGCCAACGTAAACTTGAGTAAAACAACTAAGGTGAGTTTTATTTTTCCATATAATATTTAAAAAAAATTAATGTATCTTTGAAAATGACAGCTTGAAACGACTTAAGCCAAGGTATATTTTACTACACAACGCCATGCCATACTGAATTCAAACTCTTTTTACGTCTTTATATTGCCTACTGTATAAATAATGACACAATCAAAAGTGGTTGTAAGTCACATAAGTCATAAGTTGACGAACAGCTGTACCTAGCCGTTTAACACTTCCATGATCTTTTAGGTTTTTACACTTTGACCAGTGGTCATGGGAAAAAACAATTTCCCATCTATCTGTTTTTGATGGTCAGTAACAGATATTTGGAAGCAGCCCAGCAGTGTTTGGGTTAGTGTGCTTGGCTCATAGCCAAGACTCAGGTTCATATCTCACACTAGGCAGAAACAATTTGCATTGTCTTCATTTACACTGTAAGCCCTTGCCAAGATGTCCTAAGCTAGCATGTCTTAGTCTTCCCAAACCATTGAAAAAGGCCCTGCTCCTGTCATAAAATCATATAGGCTAATAATGATGAACATTTGTTTTCCAGAAGCACAATATAGGACTCAACTTTGCTGTATTTATTAATACTCAAAGTAATTTTTTTGATACAGTATCACAAGCACCACAGAGCTTTGTGTTAGCAGAGGAACAAGTTTAACATGTCTTGCTTCTCTAGGATACATCCCATCCCTTCACCCCACACAGGCTGCCGTAAGGAATGCGTGGGGTTAGGGAAGGACGCTTCGGCTGCACTCATGGAACAGTAGCAGCAGCAGCAGCAGCAGCAACAACAGCAACAGCAGCCACACCACCAGCAGTAGCAGCAGCAACAAAAGCAACAACAGGAGCAGTAGTAGCAGTAGCACCAACAATTGCAACCTTTATGCCTGATGCAGCTGAATGGAACATGCAGTAAGGATTTCACAGCCTGTGACCAAAGATACGATTCTGCATTTGTGGAATGTGTTCCTCATGTTACACCCTGAGCCACCAGAATATGTGCCAAGCCACAACCCATTTTGTGCCACAGCTGTATTTTTTTCTGTGTGAGATGTGATCAGTGTGTGTCATGCCCACAACAGAAAGGAAGTGCCACTTTTAACAGTCTTACCCACTTGGACTGGTGTAGAAAGAAACTGTTTCTACCAAATACCTGTACTTTGTTTGCAGTGTTTTTGTGTCATCCACCTTTTATGTACTGAAGAGAGAGATGCCTTTGTATCCAAATATCTGAATCCCTATACTTTGGAAGACTTCAAGAACATATGACATCTAGAAATTATGAAAGATGTGTTACAAGGTTGCATATTTTGTTACTATAGTGTCTGGTATGTACTGAGAATGCATCACCCACTGTTTAAATCATAAAAAAATGTGAATGCTTGCAGTTTCACATATTTCTCCTGTACAGTATACCTTGCCAGAAGTTTCTTTGACAGAAGTTAAGGAGTAACATGAGTGTCATGCTTGCAATTTCACTATAGAATATTAGTTTAGAAGCTTTTCAGCAAGGAATATTTCTGCACATATAATTATGGCACACAGGGCTAACAAGAAATATAACTCACAGTTTGTCAAGATAATTGTCAGTTGGGTGCAATGAAATATCATGAGTGTCCAAAGTGAAGTGAAGGAAAAAAACAGTGAACAAGAGAATGAGATAAGGAGGGAGGAGACAAGAAAGGAGGAAAAGCAGGATGACACAGCTCAAGTATCAGAAGAAAGAGTGGAGACCAAGGAGCTACTGGAAGCAGGAGAAAGTATCAAAGAAGAAAAGGAAGCAGAGCAGATGACAGTAGAAGATTTAGAGGCCAGTAAACACATAATCAGCGAAGGGCAAGAATCAATTGTGGAAAAAGCACCAACTATTGTAGAAATTTTGAGAGAGGCAGATGTGGAAGGAAGAGAAGTTTTGAAGCAAGAACAAATATGTGCAGAGGAGGGAAATATTAAGCAAGTAAAGGATATCAGGGAAGAAATAGTACAGATGAACTTTTCAGAGAAAACATGCATAGAGGAAACAAAATCAGGAATACAAGAAAGAACAGATATAGAAGAGAGAGAAAGAGTAATTGAAATAAATGTAGAGCTGGTTAAAGATGTGATGCCTACAGAAATAGTTGTGAAAGAACAGATAAAAAATGTGATACCTGCAAAAGAACATATTAAAGATGAAACCTCTGAACATACAGCTACAAAAGGGCAAGTAAAAAATGTGACACTTACAGACACAATAACAAAAGATACTTCATATGTACAACAGACTCTTTATGTGAAGGAAGTGAATGTGGAACAGAAGGCAGAAGCAATATATGAAGAACAAGGAGAGAGAGGTAGTAAGACAGGTGTGAGGGAGGCAGCACAGAAGTGCAGCTCACAGCCACACACCTTGCCATCACCACAGAGTAAGTAACACACACACACACACACACACACACACACACACACACACACACATGCACACTGGTTTATGGCTCAGTGGAGGTCAATATCTAGCAGTCACAAATGATCAAGACCATGATGAATTGCACACACACACACACACACACACACACACACACACACACACACACACACACACACACACACACACACACACACACACACACACACACACACACACACTGATTTATGGCTCAGTGGAGAGCAGCCTTGTCTGTTGCTTGACAGGTTTAGGTTTGAATCCTGTTGAAGCTGCTAAGTATTTTTCTCTGACCGTGTGTGGCTGCTGTTCTCCTTGAGCAAGGGGATGGGAAGTATGGTGTACATAAGATCTCAGCCTTACCTGTAGATTATTCTCCATGAGCAAAGCTTTTTCCTGGAGGGCAATATTCAAGGAGTCATTCAAGACCATGGTGAATTGCATACACACACACACACACACACACACACACACACACACACACACACACACACACACACACACACACACACACACACACACACACACACACACAGGCATTGGTTGATTAATTCTACAGCTTATAATTGTTTGGCTCTAGAAAACATTCAAAAAACATCTGGATTGTTCTAAAATTCCCTGAAAATGAGAAGTCATTAGTATTATATTCACCAGTCACAATACCAGTAAAGTGCTGCCTCACCAAGGGAAGAAGAGTGATTCCTCTTAGAAGTAGCCCTGTACTCCAGACTCCTCAAACAGTGATGGAAGTTGTGTTCTTGGGTTTTTATTCTTTGTAGAAGTTACAGACTATAGGTGTTTACTGCTTAGAAAGATGGGAGAAAATTTATAGGAATGATAGATGAATATCTGATTTGCAGTGTAACATTGTATCGTATCAACTTTATCCTTTTTATAATCTTTAAACATTTGATCATATTAATACATACCATTAACAATGAAAGACATTTATAATTAAATTTTAAGCTACTTCATTTATATTACAGAATATGAATTGTTTACTATACACAGGAATAGGATATTCGTGTACATTGTAATTAGAAATTAACACAGATTTGTGTTGCAGATGAAACAGAAAATGACAGTGATCTTGAGTTCTTCAACTTTGAGGACTTTGAGGTGGTTGATGCCTTGGAAGATGAAGAGGAGGAGGAGGAGGAAGTGGGGAAAAATGATGGTAAGTCTAAGCCATTGTCATCCACCTCACGAAGACAAGAGCGGCGAAGCAACAGTCCACATCGAAGAGAAAACTCACACCATAACTCATCCAGGTCAAGTCGGTCACATCATAGTCACTCCAGCCACTCAAGGGATAGATTGAAGAGGAGCAGGGAGGATGCAAAGGACAAGAGTGGGAACTCCTCAAGATCATCAAGGAACAGTTCAAGACACAGAGAAGATAGGAGTCGTCATGGCCATTCTTGGAATCAGAGGAAGAGGGGTGAAGATAAGTCAAGTGATGAGTGTAGGCAGTGCCAGAAGTCCCCAAGGAATGCACATGAGAGGGACAAAACACAAGTAAGAAAAAGGTCAACAGATGATGAAGGAAGGTCAAGCAAAAGGACCAGATCAGTCAATGAGAAACAAAGTTGCAGAAAAGACAGTTCATCATCCAAACAAGAAAAAGAGACAGCCACACAATCTCAGAGTGAGAAGCCTGTCAAGACACCCAGTATCAGCTCCACAAGGAAAAAGAACTTCCATGAGGCTGAAGATCTTAGTTTTACCCCACATTATGCCAAAAAGCAGGAAAAGTCTGACACACTGGAAACCTGCAAAGGCTGCAACACACCTCTGGTATCTGATAGAAGCCTAGGTTGTGAGCCAGAGACAACTTGCCTGGACAGAAACATGGAAAACACTGGAGTCACAAAGAATGGTTGCATTGAGAAGGAGGAAAAAACAAAAGTTGAAAAAAGTACCAAAAAACTGGAACTAGATAATAAAGACATTAAAGTAAATTGTGAAAAACTGAAGTTGACTGGCAAAGAATCAGATGTAAAGGAAAATTTTGAATTAGGTGTAAATTATTTGCAAGTTGCAGATGAAGATTTGGAGGTGAAGAATAAGGAACTAGAGTCAGTTAGTACTGAATATGAGCTCATTCATAAAGAACTGAACTCTGATTTGGAATTGGCTCTAGTAAAAACTAAAAACAATGAAATAGAACCAAATAGCAGTCATTTAATATTAAATAATGAGTCGCAGGCAAGTGACAAGCAATTTAGATCACAAGTAGATGAATCAGTGTTAAGTAACAAGAAAATAGAATCACAGGTAAAGGAATTAGAGCGCACTACACCACAACTGTGTGAAGAAAGTGTGAATATCAAGAAATCAGAACCAGAAGATCCAGAACCCAAAGTTATGGATCAAACTATCAGCAACATAGAACTAGAACCAGAGTCAAGTAAAACATTGGAAGTAATAAAACAATATAAGCCAAACAAGAAAGAGCTGCCAAAAATTAAAAAGGAGGAAACATCTCATGAGGAAACAGGAATTGGTACAAGGACAAGGAGTGCTATAAGAAGTGGCCAAGTGGCACCTTCCATGAGGGCTACCAGATCCCAGACGAAAACCACAATGGTAGAATCTGCAGGTAAAGTCAAGACAGAGGCTAACAAGGAGACTTCTGACAAAACACCACAAAAATTTAGTAAAGAGAAAATGGATAAAAAACCAGGACAAGTATGTGAACAAGAAGTTTGTTTCCAAAATAATCTGCTTATAGAAACAGTCAAGTCCACAACTGTATGTGAAAAATATCAACATTGCACTATATTGAAAAATAAAGCTGGTGAAGAACTGGGAAATGGAGATAGTCAAGGAAATACTCTTTTAAAAATGACTGCTGAACTCCATAAGGAAAAAAAGGAAAATGAAGACTGCAAAAAAAATACCCTTCTGGCAGAAGAATACAAGGAAGATGCTGAAAGAGAAAACAGAAATTTCAGAAAGAATAAATTATTCAGTGCAGTGCAGGAAGAGGAAGATGGATGCACTGCTGGAGAAAGGAAACTTGAACATTGCAAGAAAAAAAAAGTGGTTGATGTTGTCACTCAGGAAAAGACTACAGAAGGCCAACCTCAGAGCATTCTGATGGAAAACAGCCAAAATATCTCTTTTGAGGAAAACCAGCCTAGAACCTCACTGCTAGAACACCTTCAAGACACCTCACAAAGAAGAGATAAAGCAGGACACTTTCACCGAGGACACAGATTTCCAGATATTCCAAGAAAAGAAGAATGTAACAACATTAAACATGAAAATAGTCCAAAATGTGTCCATCAGGTCAGCCAGGAAGATGTTGCCAATACCAGTCAGACAGAAGATAAATGTGAGATATGTCAAAATACCATCAAAGAGGAGAGCAAACCCACTAAAGCAAAAGATGATGAGAACAGAAACGGCTGCAGGGAAAGCAACAGTAGTAAAGAAGACACAAATTTAAGTCAAACCCTAGATATTAAGGATAACAAGAGGCCATTGGAAGCAGCGGAAGAATGTGCCATGAAGAGGAAGAAGGAACCAGCAGTAGGGCTTGGTAGTACTGAACACAAGAACAAGGAAGAGAAAGGAAAATATTTATGTAAGAAAGGAGAAATTAAAGATGGTGATGAAAGGAAGAACAATGTTGCTGACACTGAAATGGAGGAAACTAAAACACTTGAAGATATCAGCAAAGGATCTTCATCAAAAGAGGTAAGAATTTGGTTTCTTTTTAACCTAAAAGAAGAATGAAATAGAAACAAGGATGAATGATCAACTTGGAAAAGTTAGAAGCAGATCAGAGAGAGAGAGAGAGAGAGAGAGAGAGAGAGAGAGAGAGAGAGAGAGAGAGAGAGAGAGAGAGAGAGAGAGCATCTTGAAGTGTGATAACACATCTGATTCCAAATTAACTTTGGTTATGCTCATATTTTACTATAGTATGGTGCAAGTGATGTAAGCTGTTATGTGTACAAAATTGCAGTTTCTTTTCTAGGTTTATTGCTGTAAGGTATATCATATTGAAGGCATCAGATGTAAAATTTTCCTATAACCTAGTTAGCTATAACTGGGATAATAATTTTTCACTGGGTAGTTTTTCCCATACTAATCATTATGTGGTATAACAAATGAAAATGTGCAGGAACATGGTTAGTAAGGAATGTTTTAATAATACTGCATCAGTCTAGAATTTTTATTCCTAATGTTTTTTTTGTTGATCATGCAAAAAGATTTATATATGAATATTATTTTCTTAAATGATATTACATATATATTATCTTTTGTTTAAGATAATTATTGTGCCTTTTAATGCCCTCACTAATAGCTGTGATGTCCTTTAGGTCTCCCATGTTGCCAATATGTAATATGTCAAGGGATGAATATTGATGAGGTTTACACGTATCTATGGACATTTATTTATTCATATAGTAAAAGTCTTGTCTTTTGGCATTTAAGGGACTGGACTAGTGCTGAAACACTGAATATGCTGATAAATCAGATGGAAATTTCTTCAGCTATATTAGCAATAATTAAAAGAGAACATAGCTTCTATTTATTTATTTATTTGCAGGAAACAGACTGATGTCCTCAAGGCATATTTCTAAAAAGCAGATAATATAAGTCTAATGTAAGAATGAACTAAGTCCAGACTGTAGTCCAGTTTGGCTTCAGCAAACTTGATAAATAAAGTGAAATTTTTTTCTAGTGTCCTCACTCGAAACTTTCTCTGGCCCTTCTTCTTGCTCACTTTCCTCCTCTTTTTGTCTCCAAAGTAACAGGATTTGTTACACTTAAAAGGATCTGCTGGTCAGTCAGCTCCTCAACCACTGGTGGATTTTTGTTCACATAGATTGAGTGGAAAGACAAACATAGCAGTGTAAGCACAATAGACTTTCTCATATTCTTTTTTTTTTTTTTTTTTTCAGTCTGTGCCTGTTACACTTTGGTTTGCTAATATTCCTCCATAGTCTATAATACTTTATTCATATATTCTAAGTTTACACCAGAAAACATTCTCATATACACCACTCCTACCATCATACCCACAGGTGCTGTGGCTAGCAGTAGAGGCTACACATGATGGCAGACAATCACGTCTGGCACGATTTTTAAACTTGCCACATGCTAGTACCTTTTGGAAAGTGCCGAAAGATCATATAACTTTCAGAATGGTACTATTTTGCAAAAGTACCAAAACATCAGATTTTCTGAAATGTTGGATGCTGAAAGACTTTTTGCTGTATTTACATATCATTATTTCCAATAGTCATCAGCAAAGTTATTAACTTGTACAGCCTAGCTGTTGGCTATAACTGATACTGCATTTGTCTACTGAGGGCCCAGTAAAGACTACATCTGACACCAACTTCTCCCTTTATTTATGTGGCTTGTATAGTAGCTAAGGGTTTCCATATTGGACACATGGTAGCTCTTTCAAATGGAGTGTCATTTGACTCACACCACATCTAGCCACAGCCATGGTGAACTCTGCACACAAGGTGGTGGGAGGCAAAAGTTACATGTGCATGTGTTCCTCATTGCCACAGCCAAACCATTTGCTATATGAATTTCAGGTCTATTGCATATTCAGAAGAAAGGATAGATGAGTCTATTGCTGATAGGTGCATGTAGAGCTGCACAATTGAGGTGAAAAAATTAACAATTTTTGGGCAAAAATGAGAAATAGCAACTCTACCTACCCATGTGCTGTGGTGATGGGAGTCCTTGTCAGTAATCAGGAATGTTTATGCCATATGTGACTGCTGCTGCACCACTGAATATGCTTCTGGACTGATCATGAGTTCAGTGAGTCTTAGTAGTCCTCTGGGGACAAGTGTGAGCTAACTCAGGATGAACTGATGAAGATTGAAATCCCCATCATGCCCTTGGTGATGAGGGCAGCCACACATGGTGATAGCAGTAGCTTGGTGGAATTACAGTCATCATACTATACTACATAAGGTATAAACTTGCACACAAATATTATATATTTAGTTATTCCTATAAATTTTACACTGTTATGCATGTACATAGTCAAAGAGATAACCACACTGCTTACAAACAAATTAAAGCAACCAGGGAGGCTGGTGGCTGGGCTGTTTATTTCTGAAAGATAAGGATGCTGTCCTTGACATCACACGTGTCTTTAATTCCTGATTGGCTGCTGCCTGCCTCCTCCTCTCTCTCTCTCTCTCTCTCTCTCTCTCTCTCTCTCTCTCTCTCTCTCTCTCTCTCTCTCTCTCTCTCTCTCTCTCTCTCTCTCTCTCTCTCTCTCTCTCTCTCTCTCTTTTGAGGTGAAAAAAGCTCTAAATAGTGCAGGATTGTATGGGTTGAAGGGAAAAAAACAAGGCTTGTCAAAGAACTACAGCTCCCTTAGAGGATGTAAGGGCATAGGAAAAAAATGGTAGAGAAGTTAATGTTTTATTTATTAGGTACTTACAACTAATTCAAATAAAGTTTTACTTTGTTAACAGTACTTCAAAATGTTTCCAAAATCTGAGAACTGTCTGGTCCCTATGATTCCAGTTAAAAGATTGTAGAATTTCCATAGCTACTTGTGTTAGAATCTTTTTTTTTATTTTTTTTATGGACTTGTGCTCCTTGTGATTCTTGGCACAGTACCAGGGAGGCTTGACAGAGGCTTGTTAAGTGAAAGGTACTATTGCTTCATGGGGGAAAAAATAGTCCCACAACAAAACACTCTGTGTAGAGACAGCCTCCACAAGAAATAAGGCTGTAAAGCCATACTTTAATATTTGCCAAAGGTGGTGTAGCAGTCTCTTTTACCAATATGAGACTAATGTTTTCATGAATAATGCCCCAAAATCTATTGTGAACTAGGGCAATTATATAGCTGCGGTTACATGTATTTCTGTTTCTGATAAATTTGTGTTGGAAATGGAATAGTGTATCTAAGCATAAGGTGAAAATCCATTAGTCTTATTAGCAGCAGTATATATTTTTTCATTTTTTGAAACTGAGAAAAAATAGCTAATAACTCAATTTTCTTTGCCACAGGTGAAAAGATACAGCAAGGTGGTGGTGGTGGGAGATGCTCGCATGACCCTCCTTGCCACTAGTGATATCAAGGAGCAGCTGCAGGAGGTCACACAGGTCATTGTGGTCCCAAATCTCACCCTGTGTGGCATTTTGGAGGTGGTGCAGAGAGAGGTGGTGAAGGAAGAGTGTCCCCGAGGCATCCTTCTGTTGTGCCTAGCAGGGGTGCTTGGCACTCTGGTAGAGTGCCAGGTGCCACAGGAGTGCAAGACTGCAGGACACTCAGACATGCATGAGATGGTTCCTACCACAAAGGGCAACTCCCTGGACCCTGGGTTCCCTAAGCAACTGGCCACCCTGAAGAGAAAGCTTCAAGACACACTGGGAAGAGGCTCTAGTGTGCTGTTCTTTCCTGTCCTGCCAATTGACATGACCAACTTTAATGAAATAGCAGCAAAGCATCACTTTGATGCCACTGGACACAAACTTGAGCACCTCTCTCAATCTGGCAGCCTACACTATCAGCTGCTACAACAGTATAAGAAAGCTGTTGAAGAGGTCAATGGTTCATCTGTCACATATGTTAGACTTGTGCGTTTTGAGTTTGGTTCCAGAGGATCTTGTAGGAAGTTTACGGATGAGCTTCTTCAGGATGGATTCAGCCCCACACTGGACCTGGTGGAAAGGTACATTGTTCCACAGCTGCAGCATGCCATCAACATGTCCAACTCCCTCAGGTTCCAGCAGGTGGCATTGGTGGGAGATGCATGTCTGGCTCAGGTGGTCAAGATGCAACAGCAGAAGGGTGTGGAGCCATGCTCTTTCATCCTTCAGGAGGAGCCAGGGCTTAGAAGCCTCACTCCTGACAGCCCTGTAGTAAAGTGGCTCTCAGGGATGTGCAATGCTCTGATCTTCCTCTCTGTCACCCTCAAGGACCTTGCCACCGTTAAAGGAGAATCTGATGGAGAGAAGACACACTGCTTCCTCCCTCATGATCCTTCTAAGGCATTTGACAACTTCCTGCAGGAGGCACTGAGGGTGGACCAGATGCTGTGCTCACTAACACACCACTGTACTATCATCACCACCCCTGTGATACCATTGATTCACCAGACCTTCACAAAGGACATGGCAAGGAAGACATTCTGTGACAAGTGCACTAGGACAGCAAATTTAGTGACTGTTGCAATTGAACAGGTCAGTAAGATGTTGAACCAAAAGAATGGTCTGCCGGTGTGGAACCTTAACCTTGCACTACAGAAGAACAAAGATGTCCACAGCAGCTCTCACCAGATCTCCAGCCTCAATTCCAAGGTGGTACAGAAGGCAGCAAGCACTTGGGAGTGCTTCCTCAGCTGCTCTCAGGCATGTATTAGAGTAATGCCAAAGGTCACTATTACCTCTGTCCTCCAGGACCACAAATTGATGTTAGCTCTTCTACCTAAAGCCAGAGAATCTTCTAGGATCCACCATAACAAAGAGGAAACCCAGAGCAGTCACAGCAGACACAGAGCACAGACCCAAAGTAGTCATAGTACAGACAAGGAGCAGACTCACAGTAGGAGCAGCAGAGACAAGAAACAGACTCACAACAAGGGCAACAGAAACAAGAGAGAGAGTCACAGCAGCAGTGGTAGAAATAAGGAGCAGACTCACAATATCAGTAGCAACAGAAACAAGGAACAGGTTCACAACAACAGCAGCAAAGACAAGAAACAGACTCAGAACAGCAACAGCAGAGATAAGGAAAAGGCAAAGGACAGCCACAACAAATATGGAGAAGAACAGAGAAGGAAGAGCCCCGATGCCTTAGCCCTCCCTGCTCTAGATGACATAACTTCCCCTGCTTCATCTCCCAGTAGGCACAGTAATGGGGATCTGGATAGCATCTCCACTGGGAACCTAAACTTTACACCATCCCCATACCCATCTAGTATCAACAGCCCCGAAGATTTTGTTGATTTCTTCAGTGATGAATCTTTTAAAGACAGACGGATTAATTCCCAGAGTCTGACTTGCTCACCAAAGCCCTGGAAACACTCTTCCACATGTGAAGCAACTCCATTAAGAAGTCCAAGAATAAGGCTATGGTCTGCAGACAGCAGAGATAAACCTCAAAGCCCTCAGAGACTGCAGTATACAGAATTAGATGAACCAGGACATCCCTTGTATCAGCAGAAAAGATATTCACTTACCAGAAGTAGGGAGAGAGACCATTCCACTCATACATATCCTAGTCCTGATCCACAAATCAACAGAGTCAGAAACAGGAGCTTTAGCCCAAGGGAGGGGCTGTGTGGAAGAAGATCCAGAAGTGTCTCTCTTATCAGGCTACCTCTCAGTCCCAAGAGAAAACTTATGTACAGACGGTCCTTCAGCAGGTCTTTATCACCTCAGCGCTACAGATCTGTCTCCAGAGATGCATCCTTTTCAAGAGGCAGGTCCACTTCCAGAGCCAAAAGATCCATTTCTAGAGGTAGAAGATCGGTTTCCAGATGTAGAAGATCCATTTCCAGGGATAGGAAGTCAATATCTAGGAGCAGGAGATCCTTTTCTAGAGGCAAGAGATCAGTTTCTAGAATGAGATCCATTTCCAGAAGTAGGAGGTTAAACTCTGTGAAGAGGTCCATTTCCAGAAACAGAAGATCATTATCTAGAGGCAAAAGATCTATATCTTTGGGAAGACGATCCATCTCAAGAGGCAGAAGATCCATTTCCAGAGGCAGAAGATCCCTTTCCAGAGGAAGATCTGTTTCTAGAGGCAGAAGATCCATCTCAAGGAGCAGAAGATCCATTCCAGTGGCAAGATCCTTTTCCAGAAGTAGAAGATCCATATCACGGAACAGACGATCTTTTTCTAGAAGTCAAAGATCGGTTTCCAGAAGTAGAAGGTCTATTTCCAGAAACAGAAGGTCTATATCTAGGAGCAGAAGGTCCATATCCAGGAGCAAGCGATCTGTTTCCAAAAGTAGATCCATTTCCAGAGACAGAAGATATATTTTCCAAGACAAAAGATCCATTTCCATAGGCAGGTCTGTTTCCAGAAGTAGAAGATCCATTTCCAGAGGCAAGAGGTCTTTGTCAAGAGGCAGAAGGAGCAGAAGCAGAAGCAGAAGCAGAAGCAGAAGCAGAAGCAGCAGCTTAAAGCAATACAGCTCAGTCAGGTAAGCACCTGCTTCCACTACCCACCACCATCTCCAGCAGTCCCTCACATATTGCCACCACACCATCCTTATAGGAGAGGAGAAGGGAGTGAAGTTGAAGGAAATGGGCCATTGTCTAGGAGTGTGGCAGCAACACTTTAATATCAATATTCCTCTCTCCTCTTCTGTGAATGACAATGAGCAGACTATTTATTGTGCTGACCACATTGTCCACATCCTCCATTATTCTACCATCACTATCAATTATCAGATACACAATATAAACTGTATAACATCAATGTATGTGTGTGTGTGTAGATGTGTAATGATGTGAGATTAGGAGTGATTGTTGCATAACACTTCTTCCACCCACCATTACCTACCCTATCTGCACCTTTAGTGACATCTACTCAACTCTAAGCTCTAGGAAATTGAAATCATTAATAATGCTTGCCACATCGCCAACATCTTCCTCTGCTTCTTTGTCACCATCATCCTAGCCCATAGTGTCATTGTTACATTGTTTTCATTTGATAGTAAGTCTGCTGTCTCTCATCTACTTACCATCATCATTATTTGATTTAACATCCTTATATCCCAATATGGGATTGGATCCTCATGATTCTTGAAGCCAAAGATTTCCTCCCCTGGATGCTCTTGTCTAACATGGGGTGTGTGTGTGTGTGTGTGTGTATATATATATATATATATATATATATATATATATATATATATATATATATATATATATATATATATATATATATATATATATATATATATATATATATATATATATATATATACAGTAAACCCTTGTTATGCAGACTAATTGGGTGAAGCCACTGGCATTAAAGGCAATAACTTAATAAAAGTGGTGATGATTGGGTCAGAAGCGCCACAACCTCTAACCACCTCCTCCCTCCATCCATCCATCCATCCATCCATCCATCCATCCATCCATCCATCCATCCATCCCCCCTCTCTCTCTCTCTCTCTCTCTCTCTCTCTCTCTCTCTCTCTCTCTCTCTCTCTCTCTCTCTCTCTCTCTCTCTCTCTCTCTCTCTCTCTCTCTCTCTCTCTCTCTCTCTCTCTCTCTCTCTCTCTCTCTCATATTCTGTGCCATGGACAGAATTTTCTGCCTAGCAGTGTGAGTGGGAGATGGGGAAGATGCAATCTTGATCAAGGAGGGTGAGTGGTCAGGAGTGCCACAACCTCTAATAACATCTGCTGGTGTGAGACTGAGGCAGAAACAGTGTGTGGGTGCCAGGGTTGTGCTGCTGGCCAGCACAAATTATTATACAGCAATGTGAAAATTATGACATTTTTTCTAGACATTATAGCATAGTAGATAATGTATGGCAAATGGCAGCTGAACACCAAATTATGACAGAAATACATGACAAACATGTACCTGCTGTAAAATACTGTGGAATGTGTTGTAAGCATTTGGTGAATTATCAATGATAATACACAGTTAATATTCCAGCTGCTGGTCAGACATTCCGCCTCATTTACTGACATCTATCCGGTAAATCTGATGGATGGTCCGTAGGCAATACATGTATGTTAAATGTGGAAATCTGCCATAACGGGATCTGTTATAATTTATATGTATTGATATGTAGGAGGAGCACTGGCCAAGGGCAACAAAAATTATAAGAAAAAAAATCCCACTGAGGTGCTGGTTCCCAAACAGTCAAAAGCAGACATAAAAAATTAAAGGATAAGTGTCTTGAAACCTCCATCTTGAAAGAGTTCATCATAGGAAGGAGGAAATACAGAAGTAGGCAAGGAGTTCCAAAGCTTACCAGAGAAAGGAATGAATGATTGAGAATACTGGTTAACTCTTGCATTATAGAGGTGGGCAGAATATGGGTGAGAGAAAGAAGAAACTCTTGTGCAGCAAGGCCACAGGAAGAGAGGAGGTATGCAGTTAACAAAATCAGAAGAGCAGTTAGCATGAAAATAGCAGTAGGAGATTGCAAGAGATGCAACATTATGGTGATGAGAAAGAGGCTGAGGACAGTCAACTAAAGGAGAGGAGCTGATGAGACGAAAAGCTTTTGATTCCACCCTGTATAAAAGAGAGGTACAAGTGGAACCCACCATACATGTGAAACATAATCCATACATAGATGGATAGGACCCCTGTATAGAGTTAGCAGGTAGGGAGATGAGAAAAAACTGGCAAAGACAACTCAGAATGCCTAACTTTATAGAAGCTGTTTTAGCTAGAGATGAAATGTGAAGTTTCCAGTTAAGATTATAAGTAAAGGAGTGACTGAGGATATTCAGTGTAGAAGGGGACAATTGAATGTCATTGAAGAAGAGGGGATAGTTATCTGGAAGGTTATGTTGAGTTAGTTGATAGATGGAGGAATTGAGTTCTTGAGGCATTGATTTTGGGATGACCTCATATGAAGGCTAAGGCAGTTGAGGTTGATTGTTTCATGTGATGCAATTCCACTGCATGGACACATCTCATGATGTATGGTCACTGGATCCAGTGGTGGCTCAAGGTAAAAAAATTTGTGGGGCTGCATAATAATTTCAAATTGTAATACTAATTAATGAGGCCATGCTGTAGGAAGTTTTATTTGAATTACAAACATTATGTTTTGTACCTCATAGGTTCATAATTTAAAATTTATGTGTCGCCAAAGCCATGAGGAACAATTATCAAGTTATTAAGAATAATATGTATTATGTAGTACTGAAGTAACCAGGACACTGAAACTAAGCTTCGATTGTCACGTAGGGTGCTAAAACTGGCTAGTATTCATGAATCATGGACATAATGCACTATTTGTTTAACTAACTGAGGGTGAATAGCACTCTCCACTTAGGGTGCCGCTCAGAGCTCAACTGACCCCAACCCTGCTACAGCCCAGCTGGCTGCCCCCGGGCGGGTTGGTGCTGCACTAATCCTGGAAGTGTTTTAATCTGTATTTAATTTATCAAATCTGTTAGTATTTTGTGCCAGAAAATTATAGAAAAATATAAAAAAGACACTGAATGGAATATAAAGATATAATATCATTTATTTGTGTAAAATTAATTATGTGAATGAATCACTCATCTGCCTGGCAAGGCTGAGACAGGGAAGTCTGCAGCCCTTATGGACCAGCCGTCCCTGACTGCATTCCTTCTTTAACTTAGCCAGTGTGTCAACTTCTTCAGCAAGGCCAAAAGCTCTTGGAATTCTGCCTATATTTAGCCTTTCTTACATCCAATGTCACTTGATTAGTGTATTATGTTATTCTTTTGGGCAACTCTCATTGCTTCCTGATACTGCTGTTCATTTTCTGCATCCTTTTTCACCGCAAAATCTATCTTATTTCATGTAAGTGTTCATATGATGGATTGATAAATGAGATGTAGGGGAACTCCCAGTTTGTGGGAGAGGCTTGCTAAAGACCCACATGTCTGATATGCCATCATATCAAGCATAGGGAGCACTCCACATTGTCTGGCAAAACATCTTGCAAAACCGTTATCTTTGGCACTAGGAAGGATCAGCACTGCCCACCTGAGAAAACTCCAGTGATCTCATTGGGAGAGTGAAAAATGTGAATGTGTAACAAGAAAATGATCAGTTTTGAGGTAACATCTTTTTCACTAACTTCCTGATGGACATTGGCCTAAAAGCAGTGATAAAAGTGTTAAACCAGTTGAGTGATGACCACCTACCAGTGTACAAGTCAGATTATGTAAAATTAGTAGAGTTGTGTGTTAAGTTTGGTTTGTTTCCTTTCAACAACTTAGAATACCAGCAGCATGAGGAGCTTGCCATGGGATCATTAAGTGCAGTGATGGCCTCCCTTTTCATGGAGTTCTAAGAAAGTAAGCATTATTTGCACATGCTAACAAAATTGACAAAGTGGTAGAGATATGTGGATGATGTGTTAATGATCACCAATGTGAAAACAAATGTTAATAATCTATAAAAAAGATTAACAAAATCTACCATAAAATTCAGTTCACAGTGGAGGAAGAGAAGGATGGGAAACTACCATTCTTAGAAGTCTTAATTGTGAAGTCAGGAAACAGTGCATCATTCATTGTGTACAAGAAACAAACAAACAAAGATGATTATGTGCATTACTTTTAGTGACCATGACACAGGAACAAAAAGGGGTATAGTGTTTTTCTTTTTCGGTGTGCATACAGTGTGTAGTGACGGATGTCTAAATGAGGAGAAAAAACACATCACTGAAACGTTTATGAAGTTGGGTCAACCGAAGGGTTTCCTGATAGAGTTGAAAGAAAAAGCAAGAAAAATATTTGAAAGAAATAACAGTGAAAAACCAATGAAGAAATACTTGATCGTCCAGGGGTCAGACCTAATGTGGGATCTGGGAGCGGCCCTCCAACAAACTGGATATGTTGTAGTGAGCTCAGGAGGACAATGAATAGGAGAAATGCTTGGATTTAAACATAAGAGAAACAGCCCTGATAGTGTGGCATATCAGATACCCTGCAGTGGCTACGATGCCAGCTACTTCAGTGAAATGTGTAGAGCTCTTGACATAAGGGATAAGGAGCTGACATGAGACACCACTGAGTGTCTAGTGCACTGTTAGACCACATAGATAAGGTAGGATACCTGCCAAATTGGAAGGAAGCAAGAATTCTAAAATGTGGCCTGAACAAAAAGAAAAGAAAAGTGCTAGAGGCCATGTACATTGCCACAAACAAAAACATAAACAAGAGGATGGGCGACATTGTGGGGACGGCACCAGCACCAGCCCTATGTGTCCTCTGGATTAGAGGCAGATGACACAGTGTGCACACCAACCAATCAGTGGAAAGTGTGGCTGCGAGCATGCCATGCATCCTTACCGGTCCAATAAATCAAAGGTCATGACCAGAGCCACCTCAGTTCCCATGAAGAAGTCTTCTGTGAAATTAGTTGGGAATAAACTTGCCTCCTGACACCTCTGTTTCTTCTCATCTCCTCCTCCAACTTGTCTAAATGTTTGTACATGATTATTATTGTTATTATTATTATTATTATTATTATTATTATTATTATTATTATTATTATTATTATTATTATTATTATTATTATTCTCTTTTCTTCTTCCTTCTTTCCTTTTTCCTCCTCCTCCTTTCATGTCTTCATTTTTTCATCTCTTCCTTGTTGCTATCAGTCATCATTATCATAATTATCATTATCATGTTTATGCTCCTCTTTCTATGTTGATAGTTTGGTGCCATGCACAAATTAAGAGTTCATATACCAGTGAAAAGTGTCCTTAGTTTGGTGGCTTATTTTATATATATATATATATATATATATATATATATATATATATATATATATATATATATATATATATATATATATATATATATATATATATATATATATATATATTATATGTTTTTTTTATGTAAAAAGGACACTGGCCAAGGGCAACAAAAACCCAATGAAAAAAAAAAAAAGCTCATGGAAATGCCAGTCCCATAAAAGGGTCGAAGCAGTAGTCAAAAACTGATGGATAAGTGTCTTGAAACCTCCCTCTTGAAGTAATTCAAGTCATAGGAAGGTGGAAATACAGAAGCAGGCAGGGAGTTCCAGAGTTTACCAGAGAAAGGGATGAATGATTGAGAATACTGGTTAACTCTAGCGTTAGAGAGGTGGACAGAATAGGGTAAGAGAAAGAAGAAAGTTGTGCAGCGAGGCCGTGGAAGGAGGGGAGGCATGCAGTTAGCAAGATCAGAAGAGCAGTTAGCATGAAAATAGCGGTAGAAGACAGCTAGAGATGCAACATTGCGGCGGTGAGAGAGAGGCTGAAGACAGTCAGTTAGAGGAGAGGAGTTGATGAGACGAAAAGCTTTTGATTCCACCCTGTCTAAAAGAGCAGTATGAGAGGAACCCACCCCAGACATGTGAAGCATACTGTACTCCATACATGGACAGATAAGGCCTTTGTACAGAGTTAGCAGCTGGGGGGGTGAGAAAAACTGGCGGAGACGTCTCAGAATGCCTAACTTCATAGAAGCTGTTTTAGCTAGAGATGAGATGTGAAGTTTCCAGTTCAGATTATAAGTAAAGGACAGACTGAGGATGTTCAGTGTAGAAGAGGGGGACAGTTGAGTGTCATTGAAGAAGAGGGGATAGTTGTCTGGAAGGTTGTGTTGAGTTGATAGATGGAGGAATTGAGTTTTTGAGGCAATGAACAATACCAAGTTTGCTCTGCCCCAATCAGAAATTTTAGAAAGATCAGAAGTCAAGCGTTCTGCGGCTTCCCTGCGTGATGTGTTTACCTCCTGAAGGGTTGGACGTCTATGAAAAGACGTGGAAAAGTGCAGGGTGGTATCATCAGCGTAGGAGTGGATAGGACAAGAAGTTTGGTTTAGAAGATCATTAATGAATAATAAGAACAGAGTGGGTGACAGGACAGAACCCTGAGGAATACCACTGTTAATACATTTAGGAGAAGAACAGTGACCGTCTACCACAGCAGCAATAGAACGGTCAGAAAGGAAACTTGAGATGAAGTTACAGAGAGAAGGATAGAAACCATAGGAGGGTAGTTTGGAAATCAAAGCTTTGTGCCAGACTCTATCAAAAGCTTTTGATATGTCCAAGGCAACAGCAAAAGTTTCACCAAAATCTCTAAAAGAGGATGACCAAGACTCAGTAATGAAAGCCAGAAGATCACCAGTAGAGCGGCCTTGACGGAACTCATACTGGCGATCAGATAGAAGGTTGTGAAGTGATAGATGTTTAAGAATCTTCTTGTTGAGGATAGATTCAAAAACTTTAGATAGGCAGGAAATTAAAGCAATAAGAGGGTAGTTTGAGGGATTAGAATGGTCACCCTTTTTAGGAACAGGTTGAATGTAGGCAAACTTCCAGCAAGAAGGAAAGGTAGATGTTGACAGACAGAGCTGAAAGAGTTTGACTAGGCAAGGTGCAAGCACGGAGGCACAGTTTCGGAGAACAATAGGAGGGAACCCATCATGTCCATAAGCCTTCTGAGGGTTTAGGTCAGCGAGGGCATGGCAAACATCATTGCGAAGAATTTTAATACGTGGCATGAAGTAGTCAGAGGGTAGAGGAAAAGGAGGAACAAGCCCAGAATCGTCCAAGGTAGAATTTTTAGCAATGGTTTGAGCAAAGAGCAGCTTTAGAAATAGATGTGATAGCAGTGGTGTCATCTGGTTGAAATAGAGGAAGGAAAGAAGAAGAAGCAAAGTTATTGGAGATATTTTTGGCTAGATGCCAGAAATCACGAGAGGAGTTAGATCTTGAAAGGTTTTGACATTTTCAGTTAATGAAGGAGTTTTTGGCTAGTTGGAGAACAGACTTGGCATGGTTCCAGGCAGAAATATAAAGTGCATGAGATTCTGGTGATGGAAGGCTTAAGTACCTTTTGTGGGCCACCTCTCTATCATGTATAGCATGAGAACAAGCTGTGTTAAACCAAGGTTTAGAATTAGAAGGTTTAGGAAGAGAAAAAGAGTGAGGAATGTATGCCTCCATGCCAGACACTATCACCTCTGTTATGAGCTCAGCACACAAAGATGGGTCTCTGACACGGAAGCAGTAGTCATTCCAAGGAAAATCAGCAAAATACCTCCTCAGGTCTCTCCAACTAGCAGAGGCAAAACGCTCAGAGGCACCTTCGCTTAGGGGGATCCTGAGGAGGGATGGGAGCGATAGGACAAGATACAGATATGAGATTGTGATCAGAGGACCCCAACAGAGAAGAAAGGATGACAACATAAGCAGAAGGATTAGAGGTCAGGAAAAGGTCAAGAATGTTGGGCATATCTCCAAGACGGTCAAGAATACGAGTAGGGTGTTGCAACAATTGCTCTAGGTCGTGGAGGATAGCAAAGTTGAAGGCTAGTTCATCAGGATGGTCAGTGAAGGGAGAGGAAAGCCAAAGCTGGTGGTGAACATTGAAGTCTCCAAGAGTGGAGATCTCTGCAAAAGGGAAGAGGGTCAGAATGTGCTCCACTTTGGAAGTTAAGTAGTCAAAGAATTTCTTATAGTAAGAGGAGTTAGGTGAGAGGTATACAGCACAGATAAATTTAGATTGAGAGTAACTGTAGTCGTAGCCAGATGGTGGAAATCTCGGAAGATTCAAGAGCGTAGGCACAAGAGCAGATTAAGTCATTGCGCACATAAACGCAACATCCAGCTTTGGATCGAAAATGAGGATAGAGAATGTAGGAGGGAACAGAAAAGGGGCTACTGTCAGTTGCCTCAGACATCTGAGTTTCAGTGAGGAAAAGAAGATGAGGTTTAGAAGAGGAGAGGTGGTGTTCTACAGGTTGAAAATCAGATCTTAGACTGCAAATGTTGCAGAAGTTAATGAAGAAAAAGTTGAGGGGGGTGTCAAGACACTTAGGGTCGTCGACAGAAAGGCAGTCCGACCTGGGGACATTTATGGTCCCCTCCCCAGATGGGAACTCCAAGGCTGGTGTAGGAGTCGCCATGATAATTTTGAAATTTTTGAGTGAAGGGTGTGTGTGTTATTAGGTCCTTGTAGTTTTGTGTGGAGGAAGAGAGTTGTCTTTAGAGGGCAGGCTGTGACTGCCCCCTTGTGTTGTGAGACACAAAGGGAAACGTTCAGTGAGGTCACAGCTGGGTTTAATGATAAGTTTACAGCACCCCCTGAACAGTGCTTTAGACATCACTGGGAGTAATTATTGTTTCAGCAGGTGTCTATTGCTATGACCATGAATGAGGAGGAAAGATGCACTTGAGTTGCCAATAAGTTAATTTGTCCCAGCCCATTTTTTATGTTTGCAGAGGGGCTCTAAGTAAAATCCACTCCCCAAGGAGCGTGTGCTGCTGTGACAGCATTCATTGATAGTATATGCTGAGGCTTCCACTAGATGTCTCACCAGTCACTGGACCATTGGCTTGAAAAAGGTTCATGATTACCTAGACTTTCCTATATCATGTAAGAATCTTCATCAAATTATCAACACACACAACTGATATAGTCAATAAACTTCATACCCAAAATGTAAGAGATAGCTGTAGTTGTATTTTCCTGAAAAACAAGCCAGATTATTAAATATCTTGCTAAACAGCTAGGTTTTTCTTATAGAAAAATATAGCCATAGCCTCAAAAAATTTTCTTACATTAAAGTCTTAAAAATATACTCATTTTTATTATGTCACTCTTTTTACCCCCTCAAAAAAAAAAAAAAAAAAAAAAAAAAAAAAAAAAAAATATATATATATATATATATATATATATATATATATATATATATATATATATATATATATATATATATATATATATATATATATATATATATTTTTTTTTTTTTATGTAGGAAGGACACTGGCCAAGGGCAACAAAAATCTAATAAAAAAAAATGCCCACTGAAATGCCAGTCCCATAAAAGGGTCAAAGCAGTGGTCAAAAATTGGTGGATAAGTGTCTTGAAACCTCCCTCTTGAAGGAATTCAAGTCATAGGAAGGTGGAAATACAGAAGCAGGCAGGGAGTTCCAGAGTTTACCAGAGAAAGGGATGAATGATTGAGAATACTGCTTAACTCTTGCGTTAGAGAGTGGACAGAATAGGGGTAAGAGAAAGAAGAAAGTCTTGTGCAGCGAGGCCGTGGAAGGAGGGGAGGCATGCAGTTAGCAAGATCAGAAGAGCAGTTAGCATGAAAATAGCGGTAGAAGACAGCTAGATATGCAACATTGCGGCGGTGAGAGAGAGGCTGAAGACAGTCAGTTAGAGGATAGGAGTTGATGAGACGAAAAGCTTTTGATTCCACTTTGTCTAGAAGAGCAGTATGAGTGGAACCCCCCAGACATGTGAAGCATACTCCATACATAGACGGATAAGGCCCTTGTACAGAGTTAGCAGCTGGGGGGTGAGAAAAACTGGCGGGGACGTCTCAGAACACCTAACTTCATAGAAGCTGTTTTAGCTAGAGATGAGATGTGAAGTTTCCAGTTCAGATTATAAGTAAAGGACAGACCGAGGATGTTCAGTGTAGAAGAGGGGGACAGTTGAGTGTCATTGAAGAAGAGGGGATAGTTGTCTGGAAGGTTGTGTCGAGTTGATAGATGGAGGAATTGAGTTTTTGAGGCATTGAACAATACCAAGTTTGCTCTGCCCCAATCAGAAATTTTAGAAAGATCAGAAGTCAGGCGTTCTGTGGCTTACCTGCGTGATATGTTTACCTCCTGAAGGGTTGGACGTCTATGAAAAGACGTGGAAAAGTGCAGGGTGGTATCATCAGCGTAGGAGTGGATAGACCAATAAGTTTGGTTTAGAAGATCATTAATGAATAATAAGAAGAGAGTGGGTGACAGGACAGAACCCTGATGAACACCATTGTTAATAGATTTAGGAGAAGAACAGTGACCGTCTACCACAGCAGCAATAGAACAGTCAGAAAGGAAACTTGAGATGAAGTTACAGAGAGAAGGATAGAAACCGTAGGAGGGTAGTTTGGAAATCAAAGCTTTGTGCCAGACTCTATCAAAAGCTTTTGATATGTCCAAGACAACAGCAAAAGTTTCACCAAAATCTCTAAAATAGGATGACCAAGACTCAGTAAGGAAAGCCAGAAGATCACCAGTAGACAGGCCTTGACGGAACCCATACTGGCAATCTGATAGAAGATTGTGAAGTGATAGATGTTTAAGAATCTTCCTGTTGAGGATGGATTCAAAAACTTTAGATAGGCAGGAAATTAAAGCAATAGGACAGTAGTTTGAGGGATTAGAACAGTCACCCTTTTTAGGAACAGGTTGAATATAGGCAAACTTCCAGCAAGAAGGAAAGGTAGATGTTGACAGACAGAGCTGAAAGAGTTTGACTAGGCAAGGTGCAAGCACGGAGGCACAGTTTCGGAGAACAATAGGAGGGACCCCATCGGGTCCATAAGCCTTCCGAGGGTTTAGGCCAGCAAGGGTATGGAAAACATCATTGCGAAGAATTTTAATAGGTGGCATGAAGTAGTTAGAGGGTGGAGGAGAGGGAGGAACAAGCCCAGAATCGTCCAAGGTAGAGTTTTTAGCAAAGGTTTGAGCAAAGAGTTCAGCTTTAGAAATAGATGTGATAGCAGTGGTGCCATCTGGTTGAAGTAGAGGAGGGAAAGAAGAAGAAGCAAAGTTATTGGAGATATTTTTGGCTAGATGCCAGAAATCACAAGGGGAGTTAGATCTTGAAAGGTTTTGACATTTTCTGTTAATGAAGGAGTTTTTGGCTAGTTGGAGAACAGACTTGGCATGGTTCCAGGCAGAAATACAAAGTGCATGAGATTCTGATGATGGAAGGCTTAAGTACCTTTTGTGGGCCACCTCTCTATCATGTATAGCACGAGAACAAGCTGTGTTAAACCAAGGTTTAGAAGGTTTAGGACGAGAAAAAGAGTGAGGAATGTATGCCTCCATGCCAGACACTGTCACCTCTGTTATGTGCTCAGCACACAAAGACGGGTCTCTGACACGGAAGCAGTAGTCATTCCAAGGAAAATCAGCAAAATACCTCCTCAGGTCCCCCCAACTAGCAGAGGCAAAACGCCAGAGGCAACTTGGCTTAGGGGGATCCTGAGGAGGGATCGGAGTGATAGGACAAGATAAAGATATGAGATTGTGATCGGAGGAGCCCAACGGAGAAGAAAGGGTGACAGCATAAGCAGAAGGATTAGAGGTCAGGAAAAGGTCAAGAATGTTGGGCGTATCTCCAAGACGGTCAGGAATACGAGTAGGGTGTTGCACCAATTGCTCTAGATTATGGAGGATAGCAAAGTTGTAGGCTAGTTCACCAGGATGGTCAGTGAAGGGAGAGGAAAGCCAAAGCTGGTGGTGAACATTGAAGTCTCCAAGAATGGAGATCTCTGCAAAAGGGAAGAGGGTCAGAATGTGCTCCACTTTGGAAGTTAAGTAGTCAAAGAATTTCTTATACTCAGAGGAGTTAGGAGAGAGGTATACAGCGCAGATAAATTTAGTATGAGAGTGACTCTGTAGTCGTAGCCAGATGGTGGAAAACTCGGAAGATTCAAGAGCGTGGGCACGAGAGCATGTTAAGTCATTGCGCACATAAACGCAGCATCCAGCTTTGGATTGAAAATGAGGATAGAGAAAGTAGGAGGGAACAGAAAAGGGGCTACTGTCAGTTGCCTCAGACACCTGAGTTTCAGTGAGGAAAAGAAGATGAGGTTTAGAAGAGGAGAGGTGGTGTTCTACAGATTGAAAATTAGATCTTAGACCGCAAATGTTGCAGAAGTTAATGAAGAAAAAGTTGAGGTGGGTGTCAAGACACTTAGGGTCGTCGACAGAAAGGCAGTCCGACCTGGGGACATTTATGGTCCCCTCCCCAGATGGGGACTCCGAGGCTGGTGTAGGAGTCGCCATGATGATTTTAAAATTTTTGAGTGAAGGGTGTGTGTGTTATTAGGTGCTTGTAGTTTTGTGTGGAGGAAGAGAGTTGTCTTTAGAGGGCAGGCTGTGACTGCCCCCTTGTGTTGTGAGACACAAAGGGAAACGTTCAGTGAGGTCACAGCTGGGTTTAATGATAAGTTCACAGCACCTCCTGAACAGTGCTTTAGACCTCACTAGGAGTAATTATCGTTTCAGCAGGTGTCTACTGCAGGGGATCTCAAAATGATTTTTTACTACATCTAGCATTGATTATATATATATATATATATATATATATATATATATATATATATATATATATATATATATATATATATATATATATATATAAAACAAATTTACAGTAAATTTTGTTGCTTAAGACTCAGGGCAGATGTCTTTGGATTGAGATGGGCCTGTTTCTGCCCTTATCCCTCTACATAGGAGTTGGTGGGGAGGAGTGAAGATTCAAGAGCTGCCTCCAAGAGCAAAATTAGCTGAAGACAATATCCACCTGAAGTACACAAGAAGCAATGAGAGTCAGGAGACAGACACAGGCAATATAGTGGGGCAGTGCAGTACAAATGTAAACAATATTGGCTCAATAGTTCATCTTTGGGTGAGGACCATCTCTTGCCTTAGTTGCCTAGTGTATGTTTCATGTACAATTCATCATGTCAAAAGACATGGCTGTGGTAAGAAAGATTACACTTCTAAGAAAAATGTAAGTTAAATATTTTTAGAGGCCCGGCTGAATTAATTTTGGTCTACTTTCTGTAACCCTTATATGACCTGGGACAAAATGAAAATGTGTTTTGAATATGAGCATAAAAAATGCAGATGCAATAGTCCATACATACACATTTTATGCTTATGTACAAACACACTCCTTATTAAACAAGACTTAGTTAATTATATATCAAATTAAATCTGTATTTTCTTATGATCCAAGCATAAATAAAAAAAAAATATCATGGATAATCACAAAAAATATAACACTGGCCAAGAACATGAAAAATATATGTTTTATGAAAGGTGCAGGAAGTAGGCTGTATTATTTTTGGGTGATCTACACATGAAACAGCCTTGTCTTGTTTGTTATGAAAAGATGTATGATCCCTGAAACACTCATGTATCTGTAGAGATATATAATTATTAGTTATTTCAATCATAAATCACTGAAATATGATCACATAATAAGTATACCACCATTGTACTCACTTGTGGACAAAGCAATATGTCAACACTGTTTACTTTATTTCATAATGAAAAGGTGTCCCGTGATTGGTAGGTTGCACTAGCTGGTGGATACAATGGGCCAATAGTAGAGCTGGATATAGGACACCTCAATTCAAGCAAAACGTACATTAAGCTCAGCACCAGCCAGGAGATTCTAACCGAGCCAAAATATTGGCCTTGTGGGTTTTGGCGGTTGGGGCAATTTTTGGGCCTCATGGTTTATAAGGATTAAAATAAAAGAAAACCCTGTTGTGTTGCAAGATGTTTAAAATATAGCTTGGTTTTCAAGAAAATGCAACATCTGTGGATATCTTTCCATATTTCTTAAATTTTTGCTGCAAAATTTATCACCTACATCAGTTCTTTGTCCTAATACTTTGATGATGAACTTCTTGCATGAATATAGGAAAGTTAAGCTAATTAGGAACTCTTTTTCAGGTTAGTGGCACAGTACAGTGGCACTGCATAATGACAGCTTTCAAAGTACCCTATTCCTTCATCAGTCCACACAAGATAACTTTCCAGACAAATACCCCCCTCCATCACTGACACTCAACAGTCACCTTCCTGCACAGTGAATGTATTTAGACTGTCCTTCACTAATCAATGCTAGATGTAGTAAAAAATCATTTTGAGATCCCTTATATGTAAAAGCTACAATACATTACCACTTTTCACCCATGTGCCCTCCCAGATCTTCTCACTGTGGTTCATCTGATTTCTTATAAATTTGTTGAGAATAATTCAAACACTGTAATTTCCTCAGCCTACAGAGTTACATCTATCTTTTTTCATCTTGAAACCAATTCCTGTTGCTTTGAGTCCTCTTGCACATGACTGCATCATTACACTATTTCTACCACCTGCTTCACCGTATTCTCATTCCCTACAGAATGCCTGTCCATATGCCCTCAGCCCAGCAGGGGAAGACTAGGAAAAGCATGGTGAAGGAAGCCTTGGAGACCCTGCGCTCTGTCCATGAGAAAGAATGTGAGATGTACCGTTCCAATCCCAGCATCCACCCAGACATTGGTGCAGAATATCGTCTTTTTTGTGACAAGAAGACCCAGAGCATCCTAGCCCTGGGAGGAGACCCAACACAGTACAACATGGCACATGACTGGCATTCATTCTGGAAGAAGCGCATGGAGGAGATCTTTATTGAGTCATGGAGAATAAAGAGGAACCAATGTCTTGCATTGTTGGATGCCAACCAGAAGCCACCCTCCCCTCAGCCATCTTATTGGACCCATCGCTCCCTCTCACCTGGCTCCTCTTTTTCCTCCTTATCCAGTACCAGTACAGAGGATCAAAAGAGGAGCTCCAAGAAGAGAAAGAGAAGGGTGACAAAGGAGAGAGAGAGAAACAAAAAAAGGAATGAAAACCAGGATGGAAGATCACCCCCTTCAAATTACCCAAGAGACAGACAAGTAGAAAGGAACTTAGTTATCAGTGACAGGCATGGTGAAAGATCTCCAGAATACTGTGCAAGGCCTGAACTGCTCAGCAGGAAAGAGGATGACTATATGGAAACAAGAATAACAGATATGCTGAGAGTAGCAAGACAGAAGGAATGGGATGAGGAGCATATGGAGAAGTTGTTGTCTAGTCCTCGAAAGACGACAAAAGGTAGCAAGGAAGGATGGGAACAGAAATCATCAGGGAAACATTGCCCTAACTCACTAGAAATTACACAAGGTAGGAAAACTGATCGGGAAAATAGAGAGTGGCATCAGCAAAGTCCACCACACAAGTCACTTGGCCATAATGAATCCTGGCAACACTCTCTAGATGCCATTGGAGATCCCTTCCCCATGCTTGATCACTTCACTGAAACCCACACTGTGGCAGAGAGTGGCAAAGCAGAGTGTAAAGGTCAACATAGAGCCAAACCTCGTAGGGGTGAGCCACATGGCATTGTGGAAGACCAGTCGCTTCATCTCTTCAGCAAAAAGTATATAGCTGTGAGCAGTGTAAGTCCAGAGTCAACAAAGAGGGAGGCCCCAGGGATGGAAGATTCCCACAAGGTCCATAAGGCTGACCAGCACAGCTCTAAAAGCATCACCCAAATCTTCAGGAGCTTTGCAGCAAATAAGCTTGACACTGCTGAGAGCACCAAACACAGCCATGAAGATGAGGTGTCATCCACCACAGCATCACCCAGCATTAAGATTGATGTAGTGAATGTGTTGGAGGTTCTGACACACCTTGGGGACAAGCTTGGGGCACTTTATGACCCTCTAAAATTAGTTCTTGTGAGGACCAAAGAACTGCAGACTAATGGTGCTGATCCATTGACCATTACAAATGACCAGGATACTAAGTTGTTACTACAGATGATCCAAGAAAAGCTGCAGAGCATTCTGAAGGATGGTAAACTAAGTATCATCAAAAAGGCCATCATAGAGGAGGCAGAGCAGCGGCTGTCAGTACTGCTAGAACTCCAAGAGCAGCGAACTCTGACAGGGAATCTCAATCTGACACAGTTGGCACATCACTGCCTTAACATGGACACCACTGCCACTGTGGACTTCATCCGCAAGGTACTGCAGTGTCAAGGCCACACACATTTACCAGAAAAGCAATTAATGAAATTGTACATGGCTGTCAAAGCAGAACAGCTAAAGGTGTTGGGGGACCATCACAATAATAGGGAAGCTGCCACCTTGCCTGACAACTCTCACTGCCAAAGCCACAACCCAGAAGCACCCTTGTGCTTGAAGATGTCAGGGGACAGTGTAGGTCTTCTTTGTAGTTCTACATTGCCCCTGTCACAAGCAGAATCGCATGCTTCTACAGGTAACTCTGATTTCCCACCATGGAAAGGCAGGCAGCCGTGCAGTGATACTGCACAGACCACTTGCCTTCAGGCAGAGATGTCCAGTTACCCTCAAGAGATTATGATAGGCAGTATTCATAACAGCAGCAGTAGCCCTGTTACTATGAAGCCTTCCAAGGCCTTCCCACCTGGTCAGTCCTCCACCTTACAGAAATGGTCCCCACAGTGCCATACCAGTGAACCATACCCCAAGGCCTCCACCAGCACCCCTAGTGGTCCACCTGAGGGCACTTTTAGGGAGGCCACCTACCATCTAAAGGCCTCTAAGTATGTGTACAAAAAGCCCATCTGCATCACCCTTCCAAAGCATCAACCACAAAAGAGCATTATTGGTGCCTTCAACCCTCTTAGGGATTGTGACACAGATAGTGAAGAATATGAATAAAGGGTATCTTAGAAGGGCAAGGAATCCACCACTTAAGATAAATGAAGTGACAAGGATATATATATATATATATATATATATATATATATATATATATATATATATATATATATATATATATATATATATATATATATATATATATATATATATACATGAATAAGATACCTTAGACTTTTTAAAATTCTTGCAAATGAGAGAATCGATTGTGCGAACATGGTGTACAAATAGGACAAGTGCTCGAGTTCTTCCTCAAATTCCAGCAAGTGCACCAGTTCTCCCTCAGATTGTGATAAGTTCACTAGTTCTTCGTTAGGTCCAATGGACAGATCAGAAAAGATGTATGATTGAGAAAGACATTGTAATGTTTAAAAAAAGACAATAATTGGGTGAAAGATTTTATGTAATCAGAGGTGACTGAGATGTGTGGAAAAGGGATGAAGTGTTGATAGAAGCAGGAACTAGAAATGATTCAGATAAATGAGGAATTAAAATCATAAAGGATGTTATTTCTACACAGGAATAGCAGAATGTTATTTAAATGTTTAACAATTATTTAAATGTTTAACAATATATTTTGTGTGAAATATGTACCAGAACTTGGAGAAAGGATAATTTTGTGTAAACAAAATTAAGAAAATATCATTCATTAGAAAATTTTTGCACACTTGAAGGAATAATTTTTCTTGTATATGCAGTTCCTTATAGGTGTGATAACTAATATTTATATTTGTTGAATGTTTTGCTTTTGAGAGAGAAATCACTACAATAAAATTTCCTTAGATGGTGTATAATGGTTTCTTTGCCCAACCTGTGCTTCTGCAAGTGTTATGCATGTCCACAAATATAATTGAGCCTTATTTTATGTAATGTTTAAGTAATAGTAAGTGCCCTACAGTTTTTGTTTATTAGTTGTTATAGTAGTGTATGTTCAAAATCAACTAGCCATATTAAATGATAATGTTTAGAAATATTCTTGTTATTAGCCCAGACAAGGCACACAACTTTTGCATTCACACCACTCTCCTAGCTCCTTGGCACCCAACCAAAAAATAGAAGTATCCTTGCCCTTACTTTCCAAGGATCAGGCACACAGCATGAACAGTTTGGTCCAGAACAAGGCTCCCTCATAGCAAGTGCTCTCCCCTACTATACCTGATTTCCCTGCACCTGTGTGAGACATCAGTGTGTGGCATCTCCCTTGGAGGATGCAGAGCCATGTCATTCCTCACGCACTCAACTGCATTTAAGTTGCTTTTGTCAGTGATTCTACTATGCTCCAGTGTCAGTGTTCCCTTTAAGGTCTCCTTTATACTATCTAACAATCCCTTACATGGCCTACTTTGTAAGTTCATGCCTCTCACACTTGATTTTACTATAATTTTCACCTGCCTATCATCATCCATTTTCTCAACATGTCCAAACTATCTCAGCATACATTGCTCTTTCCATCCTTCCAAGTCTCTTGCAACATCCATTCTCCTTATCATTTCCTCATTTTGTATGTTGTCCATGCAAGTTACTCAACACATGCTCCTTAGACATCTCATCTTCATTACATTTAATCTCTTCTTGTCTGTCACTCCCATACTCAAAGTTTCAGCACTGTACAGTGCAGTAGGTACTACTGTCCTTTCATGCAATATTCATTTTACATTCATTCCAAGTGCCTACTCTTAAGCAGTCTACTTCTTCTTCTTCCCAGCTTTTCCCTATTCGGGGTCGCCGTTGTGAATGAGCCTTCTCCACGTATTTCTATTGTTTGCCATCTCTGGATTTATATTCTTCTCCCCAAGATCTCCGTTTATGCAGTCAATCCATCTTCTTTTGAGCCGTCCTCTTCTTCTAACTCCCTCCACCTCCATTTCCATGATTTCCCTTCCTACGTGGTCTTCGCCAACTCTTCTTCTCAAGTGTCCATACCACCTCAACCTTGACTCCTGGATCTTCTTGGAGACTTCAACTACTTTCACCGTTCCTCTTATGTACTTATTCCTAATTCGGTCTGTTCTGTTGACTCCCACCATCCATCTCAACATCTTCATCTCCGCTACATCCATCTTCCTCTCTTCAATCTTCTTCAAAGGTGCTGCTTCTAGCCCATACATCAAAGCAGGTCTAACGACTGCTTTGTGGACTTTGCCCTTCACTCTTACTGGTACCCTTCTATCGCATATCACACCCGAAACTTGCCGCCAATTGTTCCAGCCACACTGAATCCGGAAGTTCACTTCTTTTTCCATTTCCCCTGTCTCGTCTACCATCGATCCCAAGTACTTAAATGTTTTCACTCTCTTCAACTTTTCACCATTCAGTCTAATTGTGGCCTGTTGATTGCCCCTTGTATCCGTCGTAAAATATTCAGTTTTGGACCTACTAATCCTCATTCCTCTGCTTTCCAAAGCAACTCTCCATTCTTCTAATTTTCTTTCCAGCTGTCCTCTCCTTTCGGTCACTAAGACAATGTCATCAGCATATAATACACACCAGGGTGGTTCCTCTCTGACATTTTCCGTTATGACATCGAACACTATGTTGAATAATAGTGGGCTTAGTGCCGATCCTTGGTGTAAGCCGACTTTCACCTGAAAGCTATCCGTTGTGCCAACTGTACTCCGAACTCTAGTTGTAACATTCCTGTAGCATTCTTGGACAATTCTGACATACTTTTCTGGCACTCCTCTTTTTCTCAGGCCTCTCCATACTTCTTGCCGTGGGATCCTATCATACGCTTTCTCTAAGTCAATGAAAACCATATGTAGTACTTTCTGCTTTTCCCGATGTTTTTCCATATTCTGTCGAAGTGCGAAAATTCCGTCGACTGTCCCAAATCCCTTCATAAATCCTATCTGTTGCCGTCCGATACGCACCACTTGTCTCAGTCTACTGTCCAACACCCTTTCAAATACTTTAAGGGTATGAGACATTAGCTTTATCCCTCGATAGTTCTCACAGCTCTGGATGTCTCCCTTCTCCTTAAATATAGGTATCAGGGTACTTTCCACTTTTCTGGTATAACTTCCTTCTCCATTATTTTTCTGATCAGTTGGTGCAACATGTCCACTCCTTCTCCTTCCAAGACTTTCCACACTTCTACTGGTATTCCGTCGGGCCCTGTTGCTTTGCCATTTTTCATTTTCTTCAGTGCTCCTTCAACCTCTTGTCTTGTCACTTCCCCTACTAATTGTTCATTCGGTTCTCCATCATCTCTAATGAATCTCTCATTTTCTACATTTAGCAACTTCTCAAAATATTCTTTCCACCTTATTAGAATATCACTTTCCTTTTGTATCACAATCCCCCTTTCATCCTTGACCTGTCTAACATGCGTAATGTCCTTTGTGCTCTTGTTTCTCATCTTGGCCAACTTAAATACTCTCCGTTGTCCTTCCTCGGTATCCAACTCTTCATAAAGGTTGTCATACCCATCCGACTTAGCAATTGCTACAGTTCTTTTCGCTTCCTTACTGCACAGTTTGTAATACTCCTTATCTATATCTAGCCTTGTTGTTTCCCATCTTTTCTTTGCCATCTTCTTTGCTTGTATTTTCTGCTGCACCTCTTCATTAAACCACCATGTCTCTTTATTTTCCCATATCTTACCACTACTTTCACCGAGCACTTCTTTTCCAGCTCTCAAGATGGTTTCACTCACTCTATTCCACCATCCGTTTACCTCTTCTATTTCCATGTCCAGATCACTTAGCAATCTAGATGACTCTTAAGCAGTCTACTCATACCTCCAAACACTTTTCCTGCCTTGTCTGGGCTACCCTCCTTTTTGTGGGAAATCACTTTTGTATATGTATGTATGTGTATGTGCTAAACACATCACTGATGTGTTTAGCAGCGGAGATATGGACTTCGGGGCATTTTGTTGATCTGACATGAGCATGCTGGGCAAGCAACTTACTTTATCCACCTGCTGGTCAGCTGTCAACTGTGTTGTTCTCTCCATCAAATCCTTCAGATACTCAGGCAGGTCACCTTCCTGCTGGTCAGATTCCTCCCTAGCTTCCTTTTGTCCATCCAGCTGTGTTGAAGCAGTCATGGCCACGGTGGTAGGTGTTGTGGTGTTAGTGTTTGTGGCAGCAACATCAGTGTGTGCCTACTTGTTTCTCACTGTCACTGATTCGCTTCGTGTGGGTTGCCAGGATGTAGCTGCATATGGCATATGACCTTTGGGCTCCTCTACCATTCCCACTGAAGCGTTGATCTCATGACCTCTCACCAACATCCTTACACTATGGAGCTCCACACGTCTCCACATAGCTCAAATAGTCCAGCTCTAACAGGAATGAATCTTCCATTGCAGCCACATATACTGGCAGACGCTCAGTCACCGCATCCACTGATTCACCCACACTGGTTCCCTCATAGGTACACAATCCCTAGTGACTCCACCAAGTTGTTGGACTGATCAGATAATACCATGAGTTGGTAATAAGTCTTCACGGATGAAAGTTTTCTTACCTCCCATGACCACCGGGAGTCCATTGATACTGCCACTATTATGGCTACAGATGCTGCCACCTGTCGACACCTTACATGTTTTGGGGCAACTTGGCTCTTTGCTGGGTGGCTGCCCCTGCTCCTGTCTGGGCCAGGTTTCCTGGCACCACTTCCTTGGTCTGTCGACACTCCTTCACAGTGTGCCCGTTTTCTCCACAGGCCCAGCAGCACAGCATAACTATGGGACGGCAGTGATCCTCCATAGAGCGAGAATGGCATCTAGTACTTCTTGTGTCCTATCTGCCCGCAATTCAAAGAGAGCACTTAAAAGCACCAGGGTTTTCTTGCTGGCTCTGTTGGGGCAAGGAGCAGCCTGTTTGTACTCGCCTCTTTCATACAAGGCAGGGCCGGCCTGTCATCTCACTGGTGGGGCGCAGGAGGTGGCAGTTTGGAGAAGAGGTGGTCATCAGGAATGCTTTAAATTCAGCGGCACGCGCCAAGGCTTCCTGCACTTTTCTAGGTGCCACTTGCTTGACATGAACCTGCAACTGGAGGTCACAAAGGACATCCACGGCATCCACAAAAGCAGTTCTTTGCAACAAGTTGAAGGTGTCCTCCACCACTATTGAATAAGCCTCTCTCACCAGTGTTTCTGTCCTGCGCCAGTACATGCCTCGTTCATGTATGTGTCTCCATAGCCTCCATTTCTCCCCTCATGGACGGCTTGATGTTTGCCGTCAGCAGTGTTGCCATGATCATCACATGTTACCTTATCCTTTCTTTCTTTTGCAGCCTCCTCACTGCTTGCTTTGCTGCCATTTTCTCGCTTTCTTTTCTCGTCGCCATATTTTTCATTCGCCGTCATCTTGGTCATCCAGCATTAAAAAAAATGCCATTATTCATGCCAGTGATGTTGCTTCACTCTCTGCCTCGGGCAGCAACACCGCCTCACTCTCTTGTGATTCACCCTCCGTTCCCACCATTTCTAACCCACCCAATCCCTCATCCTCCATCTTTTCTATATTATGAAGGACCTGGACACCTCTATAACACTTGCTTTCGGCCACAAATTTGTTTTTATCCCACTCTAATGACACCACTTGTTACGAAACGTAACAAGTGGTGACGTAACGTACGAAACGTCTTTACCTGCTCGATTCACTTGACTGCTGTCACTTGACTGCACCATGGTGTTTCTCTACTCAGCTGCTTGTCACGCCATCGGCAGGAATATTGTATTTAACGGTAGGGTTATACTAGTAGGACTCAGAGAAAGTTTCAATCAGGTTAGTATATACAATTCATTTACATCAACAACCGTTTAATGTAATAAAGTGGGGACGTTTAGCGGTGTTGTCTTGAAGTACTGCATGGAGAGACGTTAAGAATAGGGCACTATGTCTTTTTATCAGTTAAACAGCAACATCACATCACTTAGTTTTAGAGTCATCCTAGGCAGCTTGATAGACTGGGGAAGTGCCGTCACAGATCCAGCAGCAGGCCGCAGGAAGAATCATCTGTTGCTGTTTACTGGAAATTTCTGAAATAATCATATAAAATTAATATTTATATTTGACTGAGTACGAACGACTTCAGCCACGGGGAGAAGAGTGTGTACATGTGTTGCTCTTAATGGGGAGTTTTCAGAACTAAACTGCTAGATGTCGTTGCTGCTCATCTAATTGTAGGAAAGAGCTAAAATATTGTGGTAGTAAATCCCAGGTGCGTAAAGATGCATAGAACATCATGATACTATTGAAATGATGTACCGACTTTTCAATATCTGGTATGGATAATATTGAGAGAATGTGGTCAAATTAATTATTTTTTTTTTGTGATTATCGAGTAAATTGCTAGCATTATCTTAAATAAAGCATATTACAAGTATAAAAACTATTGATTTGAACAATGAAAAAAATATAAAAAATCACATTATACTATATAGTATGACACAACCTACTCAGTAACATCGTGATATATGGCATTATTTTTATTTTATTTATTTATTTATTTATTTATTTATTTATTTATTTTTTTTGTGGGGATTTTAGCATCCCTCTCAGGAGGTGAGCGACAAGGCAAAATAATCGAGAACCAAAACAAACATCTCTCTGGCGATCCTGCTGCTGCTGTAGTGTCCAGCTACCGTAACCCATTGCTTCGGGTGTAGTGGAGATGGGCACTGCAGTAACATTCAACTTCTTGTCCAACAACGTGTTTCAACCAGCGCGGCTGAGTCAGGTTTTGATTAGAGATACAGCATTACTATCGCCTGGACACTCGAGTTGCCATTTTTTTTTTTTTTTTTTATTAAAATTGCCATTTCCATAAACTAGGAAGGAGATCTATGTAATTTGGACTTTTGACTGTCACAGACATGTTGCCTTTATATTTACTGTCGTCTAGATTAAGACATTTCCAATCAAGAATGTATTCATTTGGAAATCTTAAGATGACCAAATAAGTACTGTAAATTACCTAAAGTAGCGTTATATTAACAGGCTTGAGAGAACGTTTCAATCAACTCAGTAAATGCAATTAATTTACACTAACAACACGCTCTTGAATCTTCCGAGTTTTCCACCATCTAGCTACGACTACAGAGTCACTCTTATACTAAATTTATCTGTGCTGTATACCTCTCACCTAACTCCTCTGACTATAAGAAATTCTTCGACTACTTAACTTCCAAAGTGGAGCACATTCTGACCCTCTTCCCTTTTGCAGAGATCTCCATTCTTGGAGACTTCAATGTTCACCACCAGCTTTGGCTTTCCTCTCCCTTCACTGACCATCCTGGTGAACTAGCCTACAACTTTGCTATCCTCCATGACCTAGAGCAATTGGTGTAACACCCTACTCGTATTCCTGACCGTCTTGGAGATACGCCCAACATTCTTGACCTTTTCCTGACCTCTAATTCTTCTGCTTATGCTGTCACCCTTTCTTCTCCGTTGGGCTCCTCCGATCACAATCTCATATCACAATCTCAGCATCCCCCTAAGCGAAGGTGCCTCTGGCGTTTTGCCTCTGCTAGTTGGGGGGACCTGAGGAGGTATTTTGCTGATTTTCCTTGGAATGACTATTGCTTCCGTGTCAGAGACCCGTCTTTGTGTGCTGAGAGCATAACAGAGGTGATAGTGTCTGGCATGGAGGCATACATTCCTCACTCTTTTTCTCGTCCTAAACCTTCTAAACCTTGGTTTAACACAGCTTGTTCTCGTGCTATACATGATAGAGAGGTGGCCCACAAAAGGTACTTAAGCCTTCCATCACCAGAATCTCATGCACTTTATATTTCTGCCCGGAACCATGCCAAGTCTGTTCTCCAACTAGCGAAAAACTCCTTCATTAACAGAAAATGTCAAAACCTTTCAAGATCTAACTCCCCTCGTGATTTCTGGCATCTAGCCAAAAATATCTCCAATAACTTTGCTTCTTCTTTCCCTCCTCTATTTCAACCAGATGGCACCACTGCTATCACATCTATTTCTAAAGCTGAACTCTTCGCTCAAACCTTTGCTAAAAACTCTATCTTGGACGATACTGGGCTTGTTCCTCCCTCTCCTCCACCCTCTGACTACTTCATGCCACCTATTAAAATTCTTTGCAATGATCTTTTCCATGCCCTCGCTGGCCTAAACCCTCGGAAGGCTTATGGACCTGATGGGGTCCCTCCTATTGTTCTCCGAAATTGTGCCTCCGTGCTTTCACCTTGCCTAGTCAAACTCTTTCAGCTCTGTCTGTCAACATCTACCTTTCCTTCTTGCTGGAAGTTTGCCTACATTCAACCTGTTCCTAAAAAGGGTGACCGTTCTAATCCCTCAAACTACCGTCCTATTGCTTTAATTTCCTGCCTATCTAAAGTTTTTGAATCTATCCTCAACAGGAAGATTCTTAAACATCTATCACTTCACAATCTTCTATCTGATCGCCAGTATGGGTTCCGTCAAGGCCGCTCTACTGGTGATCTTCTGGCTTTCCTTACTGAGTCTTGGTCATCCTCTTTTAGAGATTTTGGTGAAACTTTTGCTGTTGCCTTGGACATATCAAAAGCTTTTGATAGAGTCTGGCACAAAGCTTTGATTTCCAAACTACCCTCCTACGGTTTCTATCCTTCTCTCTGTAACTTCATCTCAAGTTTCCTTTCTGACCGTTCTATTGCTGCTGTGGTAGACGGTCACTGTTCTTCTCCTAAATCTATTAACAGTGGTGTTCGTCAGGGTTCTGTCCTGTCACCCACTCTCTTCTTATTATTTATTAATGATCTTCTAAACCAAACTTCTTGTCCTATCCACTCCTACGCTGATGATACCACCCTGCACTTTTCCACGTCTTTTCATAGACGTCCAATCCTTCAGGAGGTAAATATATCACGCAGGGAAGCCACAGAACGCCTGACTTCTGATCTTTCTAAAATTTCTGATTGGGGCAGAGCAAACTTGGTATTGTTCATTGCCTCAAAAACTCAATTCCTCCATCTGTCAACTCAACACAACCTTCCAGACAACTATTCCCTCTTCTTCAATGACACTCAACTGTCCCCCTCTTCTACACTGAACATCCTCGGTCTGTCCTTTACTTATAATCTGAACTGGAAACTTCACATCTCATCTCTAGCTAAAACAGCTTCTATGAAGTTAGGTGTTCTGAGACGTCTCCGCCAGTTTTTCTCACCCCCCCCAGCTGCTAACGCTGTACAAGGGCTTTATCCGTCCATGTATGGAGTATGCTTCACATGTCTGGGGTGGGTTCCTCTCATACTTACTGCTCTTCTAGACAGGGTGGAATCAAAAGCTTTTCGTCTCATCAACTCCTCTCCTCTAACTGACTGTCTTCAGCCTTTCTCTCACCGCCGCAATGTTGCATCTCTAGCTGTCTTCTACCGCTATTTTCATGCTAACTGCTCTTCTGATCTTGCTAACTGCATGCCTCCCCTTCTTCCGCGGCCTCGCTGCACAAGACTTTCTTCTTTCTCTCACCCCTATTCTGTCCACCTCTCTAACACAAGAGTTAACCAGTATTCTCAATCATTTATCCCTTTCTCTGGTAAACTCTGGAACTCCCTGCCTGCTTCTGTATTTCCACCTTCCTATGACTTGAATTCCTTCAAGAGGGAGGTTTCAAGACACTTATTCATCAATTTTTTACCACTGCTTTGACCCTTTTATGGGACTGGCATTTCAGTGGGCATTTTTTTTTATTGGATTTTTGTTGCCCTTGGCCAGTGTCCTTCCTACATAAAAAAAAAAGAGAGTTTACTCGTTATGGGATAACGTGAAGAACGTTTAGCGGTGTTACATCGCGGATTACTGGAGAATACGTCACTGTGTCTTTTTATTAGTTAAAAAGCGACATCATATTACATATTAAGAATACGTCACTGTGTCTTTTTATTAGTTAAAAAGCGACATCATATTACTTAGCTTTAGAGTGTAAAGTTTTGAACACACTAACACAATACTGAATTCAACAGAGAGCGATCACTCCCTGTCGCACATGTACCCCGCTACCAACTGCCCACCTCCAGTCACGTCTTGCTTAATTAAAGGCGGCATCACACTGGGAAAATTTCTCCCACCATGTTGCCCATTCTTGCTGCCAGTTGTGTAGTCTGAATAGCAAATGACGCCATGGAACTTGTTTTCTGCTGTCGGGAAGAATGGAAAACGGTTGTGGTGCTGGACTTGGTGGGAGTATTTGAAATCAGATGACCGTCGTTTACAAGCTGTACATATAAAACAAAAATATGTTGTCGTACTTTACGAGTAAAATTGTCAACTATAAAGTCTTAAAAAAACGAAGTATATGTGCCAGTGTGGGGTTGTGATTTGAATGAGTGGTGTGTGAAATTATTTATAGTGCTTATTTGACAACTGCAGCTGGCGAGACAAAACTGTGTCATGATGGAATCCTGTTAAGTTTTGCTGGAGTGTGAAAACTTGGCACAAAGTAATTGAGCTATAGTGGATCTAGACTATTAATTGGCATTCGGGGTGCTGGCTGTAGGACCTGCTAGCGTTGTTGCCATGTAAATCATGGAGTGACCTGACCATGGTCAGCAGGGCGTGGCCTGTGGAGATAAAGCCGCACTGCCTATATGTGTTGACAAGTGGAGTAAAATATTTACAGCGTCCTTGTTCCATCATGAAATCGAATGCCATTAAAACAAACATGCGGTCATATATAATAACATATAACTTTGGAATAATTAAGGCAAAATAAAGTGGCTGGAGATATGCTGCTTTGGGGTTTGTTGTTGGAATGACGAGGCATCAACACAATGTTCCAGTCCATGTGACGCCAAACTTGCTGCGCTGCCGGTCTCACCAGCAAAAACAGCCAGTATGCTGGGAAAAACTTATCCTGTGTGACTCTGCCTTAACACACAGTGAATGCAGACACAAACATCCATGTTTGCATCAGCACTTCGTGATCAGGCTGTGCTAGATGGCGACATTTCAACACATGAAAAACAAAGGAAGTTTCCCAGAACAAAGACAACTTTCGTGATGTTTAACAGAGTCTGCTTATCCTTAGTTATGGGTACAACGGTATTGTAGTACCCGGTGCCACTCTGCCACACTGGAATATCAGCCAGTATCACTATAGTTAGACTTACCAAGTAACATGGGTCCGGTATCCATGGGCATCATAGGTTCACTCAGCTCTTACACAGCTCCCGGAAAGGCAAAGGCAGATATTAAGGTGGCGTGACACTGGGCAAATTTCTCCCAGCAAATTTCTCCCAGCAGAAACGGGCAGAATCTGCTGCCTACTGGGCAAACTAAGCAACAAATGACGTCATGCAGCTCGTTTTCTGCTGTCGGGAAGAATGGAAAACTGTCGTAACCCTCCTCCTTACCTTTAAGGGAAGGCAGAGGTTATGCAGGAACTGCACTAATTCTTTATATAACAAACACTACAAGGTTTAAATCCAGGTAACCAAGAGTTAAGGCCGGGGTTCTCACAGTGGGGTAAGCCACAAACGCAGTTCAGAAACGTTAACACTATTTATTAACCAGTAGTTAACACATTCCACGGTACCCGCAAGCAATGAAAGACCAGAATTCCACCACATATTAAAACATAGAATGTTCGATAAATCTTGACGTCACTTTTCACTTTACTTTAGCAAGATTTTATCGACCAACTCAGGTCATTCAGTAACCTATAACACATTAACATGTAAGGACACACATAACAATCACATAAAAGGATAATCAAATGTGACATTAAAGTATTAGCACTACATGCGAAATGCCACAAAAGATATTAAAATCACTCATCAAGATTCAGCATTATATCAACACATGGAAAATGACATAAAATATATGCGGACCACAGTATACTGAAACAACATTTTAAATCGAGACACACAAGGCACTCAGGAAAAATCTTCTAAGTATTACTTACGACCAAGACGAGGCAGAGAACGACTAGGAGCTTCATGGTGCTGTCGAGTGGGAGCACCTTCCAGGAACTTGTAACACTCAACTCTTGGAGTCTAGTTAGGTCTGAGAGAATCGTTCACTACTTCGCCTTATATTCCATTTTGACGACGGCAACGTCGACCTACGTACATTGCTATCTACTACTACATAAGGAGTTATCCTTAAGGTTCAAAATCTAACTAGTTAGTACACTCATCACTTCCTTCATTCCACATGATCACCAGGATACTTATACTTCACTGTAGGTGCGTAAGAAACATGTCTCATAGGGAGTCTATGGTTAACCACCTTTACACACGAACATATATGGTTTTTCTATGTCCTTCTAGTTCGTGCATTACTGAAGTGTTTTGTGAAGTCAGCGACTGTAAGGTAACTTGATCACAAGATTGATTGCGAATAGGCTAGGTCCATTAATTACACGGCCTTAGTCACCTTTACTCGGCGCTTGGGTGCCTCGTCATCAGGGTAGGCACTGTCTTGTTCGTGTGACCAGGGATGCCGTAAACCTCACGAGGGGTCACGGCGGTAACCAGTGACCTCTGGGACAATGGGTGGCCAAGGCCTGGGTACCTTGGCGACAACACCCTCGGCTTGGCTACGACAAAACGACTGTGGTACACACATGGAATAAAGTGTGAGCCCACCTCCACAACGTTTTACCCCGCCATGCCATTTTAGTTATGACGTGAAATCCGGAAGATTTGGTCTATTAGCATGTATATGGTCCATTGAAACACTACGAAAATGGGAGGAGGGAGAGACTGACAGGTGTGAGAAGAAGTGTGTGTGTGTGTGTGTGTGTGTGTGTGTGTGCCTCGTTCAAGGTCATATTTGTATTCGGGCATTATCCAGCCTCGTGTGTGTGTGTGTGTGTGTGTGTGTGTGTGTGTGTGTGTTAGATGGAGTTTTGCCAGCCGTCACATCACCAATATGCTAAGGTGTAGCTGACTAATCTTTCTAAAGTAAACCAATGAAACCTGCCGCATCAACTATCCACGGCCACCATCCTTCAAAACCCATCGTCACTTAAATAGACACAATTTATTCCTTTTATTTATTTATTGGACTGATTACTTTTCAGACTACTTAATTAACTTTTGTGTGTGTGTGTGTGTGTGTGTGGGGCACGAGTTTCAATTATTCCGCACCTTTGGAAGACGCCCTGACAGGTGACGGTTAGAGGAGAAAGGGAAAGAGGAGCAGCAGGTCGCTATGAAATGGTGTGGCGCCAGGCTCTCTCTCTCTCTCTCTCTCTCTCTCTCTCTCTCTCTCTCTCTGAGATTCACAAATCATCAGAGAGAGAGAGAGAGAGAGAGAGAGAGAGAGAGAGAGAGAGAGAAAGTGGCCACGCAAATCTAATATATTTTTCTTTACTTTTCCTTCACCTCCTTCCTCTTTGTGTGTGTGTGTGTGTGTGCATGTGTGTCAGCGTGTATATGCGTGTGTCAGCGTGTATGTGCATGTGCATGTACATTTGTGCGTATGAGTGCAAGTGTGCATGCTCTTGTGTGTGTAAACACATCACACCTTCATTACTTTGGGGATAGGTAAAAAGTATGCGCAGCTCTAATTGCTTCACATCTTCAGCATTGACATTAGCAACAGAAACTGAAGTTAATTACTTAAAAATATAATAACTGTTCGAAGGAAATATACGTTGAATAAACTGATAAACACATTACTAATACATCAATATAGAGACATGAATTTTGTCCTTCATGTGTATGAATTTGAGGGGACGTTACTTCCTGACCACAACCGGTGTAGTGAGAGGGTGCCAGCCAGTCACCCCTGGACAATTTCCCCCATGACATTTTCCCCTCCGAGGTATTCCCCCTGGACACATTCCCCTTTGGATACATTCCCCCCTGGGCATATTCGCCTCTGGATATTTTCTCCCAGAAACATCCACTTCCTCCCCATTTCCCTCCCTACTATTTGATTTACACACTGCAGCATTTGTTATATTGAGTTACTCTTGGCTATTTATTTGGCTAGCATCCCATTCAATATGAAAACAAAACAGTTTAGAGTGTCTTGTTTCAATTCAAACAGTGTTTCACGTCTCATTATCGTCACCCTGATACTGGATCTCAAGTTAGTCCCTGCCACAGCCCTCGCACAACATGGAAGTACTGAAAACAAGTAGAGAAGGGGACAAGATTTGCTACAAAGGCTACATGTACACTAAGAGAGATGCGAAAAAGACATGCATTCGATGGGAGTGTGTGCAGAGTAAAAGCAGACCATGCAAGGGTGCAATAACAAGAAGCTTGACTTTGGATGATGTGAGAATAACTGTGGTCATGACAGTGATCATTCTATAAATAGTGTTGAAGCAGAGAAGTTGCGATGCAGTATTCATGAAAAAAAAAAAAAAACATCAAGAGAGAGCACTGCTTTTATACTTGCCACAGTCATTCAAGAAACTCCTGAGCCAGTGAGAGTACATCTAGGAAATCAAGAATCAGTGAAAAGAAATATCAGACGTCAGAGGCAGGGTTCACTTCCAAAGGACCCGGTATCGCTGAGAGAATTTCATTTTCCTGATGCAGGAAAATGCGTCAACAACAGGCAGTGAACACCCACAACCCTTCCTAATACATGACAGTGGGCCGCAGTCTTCAAACAGAATACTTGTTTTTGCAGCTGATAATGTTCTGCAACACTAAGCCTCGTCTGATAAGTGGTACATGGATGGAAATTTTTCCTTAGCCCCCAGTATATTTATGCATGTATGTTATTCGTGTGCCATTGGGTAATACGACAGTTTCAGCTGTTTATGGCTTGTTACCAAACAAACAACAGCGAAGTTATGAATCCCTCATCAAAGCAACAGTAGACATGTGAGGAATTGGGATTCACTCCTGATCCAGTTGTTATTGTCACGGACTTCGAGACATTTGCCATGAATGCTATTCAAGTAGTCCTCGCTCATCATGTCAGAACGCCGGGCTGCTTCTATCATCTAACTAAGAGTATTTGGAGGAAAATTCAAGAACTTGGTCTTGTCCAAAGGTACAGAAATGAAGAAGAAATTAAACATTTTGTTGACATGCTCGATGGTCTAGCATTTTTACCCTTAGCTGACGTGAGGAGGGAATGGAACTTCTGAGAACTGCAACTCCTGAAGGGGTAGAGGAACTAGTTCGTTATTTTGATTCGACTTGTGTATCTGGAAGTATTAGTCGTGTACAGCCATCACAGAATAATGTTCTGTCATTACGACTTTGGCGCCGTCCACCTCTTTTTCCTCCACAAACTTGGAACGTGCACGACGTTAGACTGGCAGGAGGAGATCGTGCAGACATGTGCGAGAGCTGGAATAATGCCTTCTCTCACTTGGTTGATCACAAACATCCATCTTTGTGGACTCTAATTGATACATTAAGGAAAGACTATGCTTTAGTGTCTTTGCCTTACTTCAACAAGAATGTGGTCAACCACCCAAAAAACGAATCAAACGATCCACAAGACAACATCAAAAACGGCTCTTTGAGATATGCACCGCTAGATGAGATGGTCAGTAGACAGTAGCACAATCGTTGAAGACTATGGGTTACTGCATTCGGCCTTGAATACAATTGATGAATGTGATGAATACTTTCCCCCTTATTGCTCTTATGATTTTATCAGCTTTTTATTGTTTAATAAAACTTAACAAGTACTGCAGATAATCTGTTGTCTTCCCTCATATATATGAATCAATCACAAATTTAGCTGAAACATAGCATATAATAATAAGACTGGGATACCCAGGAGGGATATTATTCATTACCGGAAATTATCCAGAGGGGACATAGTCCAGGGGGGATTATGTCCAGGGAGGTAAATGTCCAGGTGGGAAATTGTCCAGAGGGGAATAAGTCCGTGGTGGAATTGTTGAGGGGGGAAAAGGTCCAGGGGGGAAGATGTCCTACACTCGTAGTGAGATGAGGTGTCAAGAGGCCTAAGTGACCTTAGCAACACATATGGGCTCTTGAAAATAAAATTACTTATTTTGTTATCACACAGATAGATAGATAGATAGATAGATAGATAGATAGATAGATAGATAGACAGATGAATAGATACTTTATTGACCACAAACCTGACTATATGAGATGATGCATAATATATAAATGGCCCAATTATAACAGTTTAAATATTCGTGTGTGGCGACCTAGCCATTCTCATTATTAATTATTAAGATGGGATATTACACTTCTAGATAAAACCCAGAAACAGGCATAAAACAATCCATATATGATTACACGTATTTATCCAAAAACAGCATGACAGATGTGACAGTCAGTAATAAAATCTTTCCTTTCAATAAACAGATTTTCCATGGTGGTAATACCAAACTGGTGACGCAAGGCTGTGCTACGAGGACAATGTTCAATAACGTGTCTCTTTCTGTACCTGCCCACACAAGCATAGTCGCTCCTTCATGGGCAAGCGACCTCTACCACGCCTGTTCCACCAACCCTTCTCCACCGCCAGGCTGTGTCTGCTTATTCGCAGGCGAGTCCAACTAACGCGCCCAAGCTCATTCACTCCGATTTTAGTGGTGTAAATGTTATGTACTGAATAATGTGGATTGATTGTGTTGTACATGTTTTAAGTAGAGAGATGTAATTAATTTACATCGGATTGGATAAGTTCATGCACGTAGCGGGAGGTCAGAGATCTATGGTCCACTGTCACCTTAATAGCGTGTGCTAGGGGGTCGTCTTCCAGGCCACCTCGCTCCCTCCACATGCTCGAAAAAAATTTTTCTCTTTCTCTGTTTTACTAAAGCTTGCAAGGGTGGGTAACCAAGTTCAAGCAAGCAGAGATCATTTGAGGTGGTCCTTCGGACTCCCAGTAGCTTTTTTTTTTTTTTTCTTTTTTTTTTTATGTAGGAAGGTCACTGGCCAAGGGCAACAAAAATCCAATAAAAAAAAAATGCCCAATGAAATGCCAGTCCCATAAAAGGGTCAAAGCAGTGGTCAAAAATTGATGAATAAGTGTCTTGAAACCTCCCTCTTGAAGGAATTCAAGTCATAGGAAGGTGGAAATACAGAAGCAGGCAGGGAGTTCCAGAGTTTTCCAGAGAAAGGGATGAATGATTGAGAGTACTGGTTAACTCTTGCGTTAGAGAGGTGGACAGAATAGGGGTGAGAGAAAGAAGAAAGTCTTGTGCAGTGAGGTCGCGGGAAGAGGGGAGGCATGCAGTTAGCAAGATCAGAAGAGCAGTTAGCATGAAAATAGTGGTAGAAGACAGCTAGAGATGCAACATTGCGGTGGTGGGAGAGAGGCTGAAGACAGTCAGTTAGAAGAGAGGAGTTGATGAGACGAAAAGCTTTTGATTCCACCCTGTCTAGAAGAGCAGTATGAGTGGAACCCCCCCAGACATGTGAAGCATACTCCTTACATGGACGGATAAGGCCCTTGTACAGAGTTAGCAGCTGGGGGGGGGGGGTGAGAAAAACTGGCGGAGACGTCTCAGAACACCTAACTTCATAGAAACTGTTTTAGCTAGAGATGAGATGTGAAGTTTCCAGTTCAGATTATAAGTAAAGGACAGACCAAGGATGTTCAGTGTAGAAGAGGGGGACAGTTAAGTGTCATTGAAGACGAGGGGATAGTTGTCTGGAAGATTGTGTCGAGTTGATAGATGGAGGAATTGAGTTTTTGAGGCATTGAACAATACCAAGTTTGCTCTACCCCAATCAGAAATTTTAGAAAGATCAGAAGTCAAGCGTTCTGTGGCTTCCCTGCGTGAAATATTTACCTCCTGAAGGGTTGGACGTCTATGAAAAGACGTGGAAAAGTGCAGGGTGGTATCATGAGCGTAGGAGTGGATAGGACGAAAAGTTTGGTTTAGAAGATCATTAATGAATAATAAGAAGAGAGTGGGTGACAGGACAGAACCCTGACGAACACCACTGTTAATAGATTTAGAAGAACAGTGACCGTCTACCACAGCAGCAATAGAACGGTCAGAAAGGAAACTTGAGATGAAGTTACAGTGAGAAGGATAGAAACCGTAGGAGGGTAGTTTGGAAATCAAAGCTTTGTGCCAGACTCTATCAAAAGCTTTTGATATGTCCAAGGCAACAGCAAAAGTTTCACCAAAATCTCTAAAAGAGGATGACCAAGACTCAGTAAGGAAAGCCAGAAGATCACCAGTAGAGCGGCCTTGACGGAACCCATACTGGCGATCAGATAGAAGGTTGTGAAGTGATAGATGTTTAAGAATCTTCCTGTTGAGGATAGATTCAAAAACTTTAGATAGGCAGGAAATTAAAGCAATAGGACGGTAGTTTGAGGGATTAGAACGGTCATCCTTTTTAGGAACAGGTTGAATGTAGGCAAACTTCCAGCAAGAAGGAAAGGTAGATGTTGACAGACAGAGCTGAAAGAGTTTGACTAGGCAAGGTGCAAGCACGGAGGCACAGTTTCGGAGAACAATAGGAGGGACCCCATCAGGTCCATAAACCTTCCGAGTGTTTAGGCCAGCGAGGGCATGGAAAACATCATTGCAAAGAATTTTAATAGGTGGCATGAAGTAGTCAGAGGGTGGAGGAGAGGGAGGAACAAGCCCAGAATCATCCAAGGTAGATACACCACATGTATTGTTTGTGAACAGGTTTTACATCACTGTTAAGCCAAGATTCACATCCATACAACAAGGTGGACGTCAGGGCCGCCTCAAATACTTTGCGCTTAACAATCAAAGGAATGTCATTATTCTTTTTAACAAATGACACATTTTGTTTTGCGCATGTGCTTTGATGGCTGAGGTGGTGGATCCATCTGCAGTGAAAGGGTTACCTAGGTACACGTATTGCTGGCACACCTCCACCACCAAGCCCTCCACAACCAAGGGCAGCCTGTCCTCGCTGCCGTTAATAACAAAGAATTTAGTTTTCTTTAAGTTTACATCCATGCTGTGTGAATTACAAAAAAAATCTTTTAATATTATTATTTTCCTTAGCATGGCAGGTCTGGACGTGGACAGCAGCACAGTGTCATTCATCAGAATTAACACATGCAGCCAGGCAAAAAATCCATCAACGCAACAGTTTTGCTTGATAAGTGTTATTAAATCATTAACAAAAATAACAAACAATAATCAAGATGTTGAGCAGCCCTGACGCACACCTATCGAGGCAGTGACGATTGCTGTACCCACTATTCATTCTGTTAACTTGTACATGTACTATAGCAAGCAACATTACCGTCCCACAACCCAATCTCTTTAAAATACAAAATAATGTGTTTCTAGGTACGTTATCATATGCGCGAGTAAAATCCACAAGTATAATAAAAAGCTTAAATTTCTTCCTTGTAGCAACATGTGTTAACAAACGCAGTGACAATATGTTCAAGGCACCCCTTTCCCGACTGGCTGCCTGTCTGCTCTCTGTGAGGTTTAAACCATTTGTTTAGTCCATTTAGAAACTCTACATCAGAGGGCGGCGTGACATCGTGTGCTAGGGGCGGCGTGTGACTGACTTCTCCCTTCCAGTTGACTGCTTGCCATATCATTGCATGGTCGTCATTGTTTAGAATATGTTGCCATCTGTTGTGCCCGGGCATCCTAGGAGTACACACTGCTTCACTCCTCTTGCTTGCACGAGCGCACTCGTACAATTAGAGAGCTGATACTGTGGGCGGACACGTCAACATAAACGCCAACCACTGGGGGATCCCGAAGATCCAACTCCTGAGTTAACCTCTCAGCATCTATCGTATCAGGACACTTACTCAAAGCATTATTGTTTTTACTATACAAAGCGACGTGATCACCCAAGTGTGACGCTCGTTCAGAAAGGCAGTCTAAACTGGCGCATGGGACGTGGAGGGTGATAGATATTAACGCATGATCAGATGGTAGTGTAGGTTTCTGGTGAACTTCAAAGTTGGATACAAAACCGAGCAAATTTGATGACATAATACAGGAGTCCAGCTCAGATATCCACAATTCCCCTTCCCGATAAGTTAATTTGCTTTTGTAATGCTTATTGCATGTCTTGAGGTTGTTCAAAACCAACAACTGTTCATCAGCACACAACCCTAACAGTGCTAATGCGTTATCATTCGTTGTTCGTACTGGGTCAACAATGTCGGGATAAGACAAATCGTTCAGACCAAGGCTAACCGGCAACTCACTCAAACTTTTACAATAGCTAGCATTAAAATCACCCATCAATACACACTTGTTATAACTGTTTGTTTTGATTTTCTCCTGTATCCTTCCTAATGCTACATAAATAAAATAAGGAGAGTCCGGTGGGGGATATGACAGAAGCCAAATAAGGTATCGGGGATACACTTGAATTTGAACCACACCTGATCTGGTACACTGACATCTGTTTCTGTGACATATGGCCGTAAATGATCCTTCACCAATACACACGTGCCAACGCGGTAAGGGTGTGCATTATCTCTACTCACAAGGGAGAGATATCCAGGTACTGATATTGGGCACTGTGTCTTAATTTCGTCCAAACTAACATCAAACTTTGCAAACAGGTTTAACACATTATCCTTTTCTATTTTGGTGTTTACTGCATTGATGTTCCAGGACATAATATCAATACAGATTTGTGGTCTAGCTAAACAGAATGAGGCTTCCACATATCAATAACAACGCCATCTCTATATAACTAATTTTCTTTTGTGTCGAGTCATATCACACATCCCTGGTTTTCTGGACGGTTCTTCTCTGTGTGCTCCGCAGTACGCAGCCTCTTCCACTCCATTCGTACCGAGGGATGTGTGCCTTTTTTGATGAAGATTTTGCTGTAGGTTGTACCTCGCTCTTTCAGCCTTGCGTTTTTTTTTTTTAACACATCGTCACGTTCGGTTTTGGACCCAACGACGACGACGATGGGGCACTGACGGCCAGGAGCTGGGTCAAGGTGGCCCAGCCTATGATGCGAACGTACCACAGTGTTGTCGCCGATCGCTGCCAACACCTTACCGATATTTTCATGGTCACTAGTAGCCCTATCAAGAGCTTGTTGGTCATCGGGTACTCTGGTGATGACGATATTTGTCTCTCTCTGTTTCGCATCCACACTCTCGAGAAACAGTTGCTGCTGAGAGATGATGATTGCCTACTTATCTATCTTCTCTTGCATCTCCGTCAGCTTCTTATTTACTCGATCCTCTGAAGTCGCGATAGTCTGCTTCAGTTCATTTAATTCTTTTGCAACATTTGACAGCTGCACCTCTATCCGTATCACCTGCTGACAGGATTGCTTCAATCAACTCATCTTTATTGACACTCTTAAGTTGATTTCTCTGGATCTTGATTAAATCTATGAGCAATTTTCCAGTCATGGTTGGTGCACGTATGGAAATACAACTGGAAGGTGATGAGAGTCGACAGTTGCTTGACTAATTGGTTATTTTAACATATAGGAAAGGATGATCAGTGTGGTGTGTGCATGTATGATAATGACGTCAGAAATAGGTCTTCATTACGTCACAGGGCTCCTATAGCGCATGCGCAGACCCAGAGAAAATCATGTAGGGGGATTTGGCTTGGAGACTGATATATTTCACTCCGTTTCTAGACTAAGTCCAAAACCCATCACACTGCATACTCTCCCAACATATTCCAGGTGCCTTAGTTTGCATCCTCTGTTGTCTGTAGAGCTGTCCTTGCTGTATTTAGGACAGTATTTGAAGAAAATAGAAAAGCACCTTAGCTGCGCCACACCTGTGCGCCACACACACACACACACACACATTTTATAAAAAGCAATATGATTTCATTGTTCAAGGTATGATTGAATTCATAATGTGTATATTTATAAATTTAATCCCTATGCTATAAATCCAACCGAGGATCTCTGGGCGGTTACGTCAAGGTTGGCATGTGGGGGAAGAGCGGAGTGTTGCTGCTGTGGAGCGCACTGCCCAACAGATGTGGGTCTTTCTGGAGATGCCCAGACTTTTGTCAGGTTCTTGTGGAATCAATTCTCAACCTGCCAAGTAAAATAAAATACCTGTGGAGGATGGACTAGGTACTGAAGAACATCCAATAGTGCACACACACACACACACACACACACACACACACACACACACACACACACGTGATACAAGGAACAGGAAAATTGGCAAAAGTAGAAGGAATTAGGGGAATATGGATAAAAAGAGACATGAACGAAGAAGAGAGAAGTAAACTGGAAGAGTTGAGAGAAGAGGCCCAGTCAAAAAAAAAAAAAAAAAAAACGAGGAGAGAACACAGGAACAAACAAGGAGATTCATTTGGAAGGTTGTGGACATGAAAGTGAGAAAACTGTGGCAAAAAGATGCTATGGAAGATCGCCAAGCGGAAGCTTAAAAATTATGTATACAAATATGAATAGTTTAGTGTCGAGCCTATTTGAACTATTCAACTATCTAAAGAACAATAAGTCAGACGTGGTATGTTTAACGGAAACCAAACCAAAAGAGGAAAAAAGTATGGATTTGCAAAGGAAGGTTATAGCACATGGATGAGAGACATAAAAGGAAAGGGAGGAGGAGGAATGATGATATTGGTAAAAGAGAATATTGTTGTTGAGGAGGTGGAATATGGTGATGGAATGGCAGAAACGTTGAGTGTTGTGATTAAGATCAAAGGAAGTGAAAAAGTAAAGTTATTGTGACGTACATACCACCGAAAAGTAATGTATGTGGGACCAATAGATATAAAACTATGCAACTAGAAACAAGAAACAGTATAGAAGAAATGATAAGGAAAAGTAAAAAAGTGCTTTTAGTAGGCAACTTCAGGAGGCGACTGGGAGGAGATGGAAGTGAAAGAAAATGTCGGGTCATGGGGCGAAGAACTTATGCATACCGTGATGGTGAATACAATGACAATGGGTGAACAAGCTTACAAGATATAGAGGAGAAGAACCATCACAGTTGGACTTAGTGTTTACAAAACCCCCAGAAAGTAGACCGAATATACATTGAGTCCAATCTGAAGAAGTGATCATGTGACAATAGAAATGGTACTACAGGAGGAAACAATGTTGCACAGGAATGAACAATTTAGAAATGGGAGATAGAACTATGCTAAGGCAAATTTTGCAGAACTTAATAATTTTAGGGAAAAATTAACTGGAAAGAGCTATTTTAAGGTAAAGTAGTGCAAGAAAATAGAGAGGGGGGGGGTGTCCAGCAGTTTGTGCCAAGTTACAAAGAGAAAATTGGGAAACATGAATGGTATAATGCCGTGTAGCAAAAAAAAGAAAAAAAGAAAAAGGATAGGGCATGGAGGAAAATGAGAAAACTCAACACAAATACTAGGGAAGAATACAGAAAGGCAAGGAATGAATATAGTATAATAAGAAGAGAAGAAGAAAGGAATTTTGAAAGTGACATAGTAAGAAAATGCAAAGAAGAATCCAAACTCTTCCACAGATACGTAAATGAAAAAAAAAAACATATAGATGACATAAACAAGTTAAAAAGAGAAGGAAGAATTTATGAAACTACTGAGGAGATGAGTGAACAAATGGATGAGAGTTTTCAATCTGTGTTTGCAAAGGAAACCGATTTTGTGGCACCAAAAGTGGTATCACAGAATGAAGGAATACAGGAAATGCAAGTAGGGACAAGAAATCAAGAAACTGTTGGAAGAGCTCGATGTTAGAAAAGCTATGGGACCAGATCAAATAAATGGATGGATATTAAAAGAATGCAGAGAATAAATGGAGGAGCCCATATGGGATATAATTAACAGCTCGTTGAAAGAAGGAAAAGTACCTAGAGAATGGAAAAGAACTAACATAGACCCAATATACAAAGGGGGAAACAAAATGGAACCATTTGATTACAGACCAGTGTCACTATCAATTATTGTAAGCGAGCTTTGTGAAATAGTAATTAAAGATGGATGGGTGAAATATTTAAAAGATGAAAAGATAATTACAGACAAGCAATTTGGATTCAGGAAAGGGAGATCCTGTGTCGCAAATCTATGAAAAGATAATTACAGACAAGCAATTTGGATTCAGGAAAGGGAGATCTTGTGTCACAAATCTACTGAGCTTTTATACGAAAGTAATAGATGGAGTGCAAGAGAGGAACGGATGGGTTGATGCGGCATATCTGGATTTGATAAAGTTCCCCACAAAAATCTTATGTGGAAGTTAGAAAATGAAGAAGGACTAAAGGGAGCAACATTGAGATAGAAGGATGATTATTTACAAGGGAGGAAAATGAGAACAGTAATCAGAGACACTAATTCAAGTTGGCGCGAAGTGACAAGTGGAGTAACGTAAGGATCTGTATTGGCACCTATTATGTTTCAGATATGGGTAAATTATATGACAGAGGATCTAAATAGTTATATAAACCTTTTCTCAGATGATGGGAAAAATAATGAAAATAATAAGGGATGAAAATGACTGCAAGGAGTTACAAAAGGATATTGGCAAGATACATGCATGGAGCCAAAGATGAAAATTAGAATTTAATGCCAGAAAATGCCACGTAATAGAAATAGAAAAAAAAAATAAATAAATAAAGGGGCCTTCACGGAATTACAAAACTGGAGGAGAAATAATAACGAAAAAAGTAACGAAGAAAAAGATTTGGGAGTAATGATCCAGGATACACTATCACCTAAAAGCCACATAAACGGAATATTCGTCTCTACATACAGTTTGTTAAAAAACATTAGGGTGGCGTTTAACTATTTAGATAAAGATATGATGAAGAAAATTATAACAAGCATGATACGTCCTAAATTGGAATACGCAGCAGTAGTTTGAGCTCCACATAGAAAAAAAATACGGAAACTGGAAGAACACAGAGGATAGCGACAAAGATGGTACCAGAATTGAAAGACTATGAAGCTATGAAGAAAGACTTGAAGAGATGGGATTACCAACACTTCAAGAGAAAAGAGAAAGAGGAGACCTGATAATGTACAAATTAGTAAACAATATAGAAATAATAAACAAAAATGACTTGGTACCATAGAGGGAGGAGGTAGAGAGACGGACAAAGGGGCATAGGAAGAAAATAAAGAAGAGTGGATTTTCGAGTGACATCAAGAAATACAGCTTTCCACATCGAACTATTGAAATCTGGAATTATTTGAAGGAAGAGATGGTTGTGGCAAACAGTGTACACATATTTAAAGAGAAACTGGATAAGTTTGGTTACGAAGACAGGACAAAATGAGCTTTCACTCGTGCTCTGTACAATACAACTACGTAAATACACACACACACACACACACACACACACACACACACACACACACACACACACACACTGACAATACAATTGTATTTTCATAAAATATTATGTATATTTATTACCTTGAACAAAATATGTTATTTGTAGATCAGACAATACATGTATCCTTAAAACAAAATTATTTTTATTTTCATGAAATTACGATATATATATATATATATATATATATATATATATATATATATATATATATATATATATATATATATATATATATATATATATATATTTTTTTTTTTTCGGGGGTGGTCATGGAGAGAGAGAGAGAGAGAGAGAAAGAGAGAGACTGACGCCACACTATCCCATAGTGAGCCGGTCCCCCTCCTTCCCCTCCTTCTCTAATCATCACCTGGCAGGGCGTCTTTCAAAGGTGTGGAATAGTTGAAACTCACACCCCAACAAGCACACACACACACACACACACACACACACACACACACACACACACAAGTCGATCAAGCAAGAAAAGCAGTCAATCCATCAATCAATAAATAAAAGGAATAAATTGTGTCTATTTAGGTGATGATGACTTTTGAAAGATGGTGGCTGTGGATGATTGGTGTGACTTTGGTCTGCGCATGTGTGAACTCCGTGCCAGATGTACGATTCGATGCCTCATTTGCGCTCTGCCATTACCGAATGAGCATGTCCTTGTTGGTGTGATGATGAATTCGATAGATGATATATTCGGCACATAGTTTCTTGGGACGGTTTGACGACATGCATTATTTTCGTGCCCAACACTTTTATTTGTTGTGATCTTCGTTGCCTCAATATAATCTTTTGATTTCCAGTGGACCACACTCGATTAGGGACGATTTCGCTCGTAAACATGTCCATTTGACTAGTTGGTGCAAATTCGTCCCTTATCGCGTGTGGTCTATTGGAAACCAAAAGAAGACTTTATTGAGGCAACGAAGAACACAACAAAATGTAAGAATAATAGTGTTGGACATGAAAACAATGTATCTGAGTCATCAAACCGTCTAAGGAAACTAGGAGCCGAATATATCATCTACCGAATTCATCATCACATCAGCAAGATGCCCACTCCGTGACGGCAGAGCGCAAATGATGCATCGAATCGTACATCTGACACGCTGTTCATGCATGCACAGATCCCGAGTGCTGGATAGGTTTCGAGTGAACCTACACTGGGCATTTAATTCTGCCACACCGGTATCATGTGAAATCCTTGAGATGCAAGATTACTACTGACAAGGCGACCATCTGCTCATGTGCATCATCCATCATCGCGTCAGCACCACAACATACAGCCTGCAAGATTCTTAAGCTCCAACCACAACCTTGTATAGCGATTATACCTTGATTATTAAAACCTTTATTGATTCATATCAGCAGAAGGTGCCTTCAAGTTGTTAGTGAACAATTTTAGAATCTTAAGCTCCCAAGTTTTTTTTCTTTTTCTTTTTCGCAGCCTAACATGACGATTATACCTTCATTATCAAAGCCACCAGTAACGTATATTGGGCAGAAAAAAGTCAGTAAAAAGCACATTCGTGTACAGGAAAATGCACCCAAGCCTTGGATGGATTGGCAGGCCATTATGAGAATTAAAAGAGTCAAGAGTGTATTGATAAGTAAAAGGAGGAAATGGGAAATGGGAAAAAAAACATCATAGGCGAGCAACATCATAGGCAATGAAAGTAAAAGCAAGGAAAATAGAAAATAAAATAAGACAATGGAAGTGAACGAGAAAACATTACAAACCAAGAAATTACTGATGTCACATTCCCTCATGAGACCGCAATAGTATACACTGTTACGACCAGATCCCAGCTCCTCTCACCGCTACCCTTGATGCAAGTCAGCTCACACAAGGCTGTCACCGTAACAGCCCAGTTTGGGGCAATTGCGTGAATCCAAGTCAGTTCACTAGTTGCACCCAGCTATAGCCTCAAAGGTCGCCATCCTGTTTCAAACTAAAGGGAAAGTACAACACAAATTTCTTCCACTTGCTGAGAAAGGACTTGCAAAAACACATTTATGGGAAAGATAGACACAAATATGACACAATACGACTAGACTGAAATATCTTAAGAGCAATCCGTCTTCAACAGCTTCTTCCAATTGGTCAATACGGTATTTGACACCCGGCCTCAGGTTAAATAATCTTCAATTTCTTGAAAGATGAGAGAAACTCAAGAAAGTTAACCACAAAACACATACAAAAATATATCCTTTGGCCAGGAAGACAGACAGTGCCACACACAAGGCCAGTCACATTTAGATTATCACAACACTCATACACAGGGAGGGGTCATTTGCTGGCTCCTGGGAAGATAACGACACATGACTGGATACAACAGACTGGACTATGAGTAAGGCCAATGGCAAAGTACGCCCTTCCATGACGCCAAGAACAGCCACAGAATAGCCACACACATGGGCTTCCACACAAATATACAGTGGGAGATGCACTACTAATATTCACCTAAGCACTATTGTCATGTAGAGTGTAATTATAAAGAGAAATAAGAACAAATGAAGGAAGGAGAGAGAGAGAGAGAGAGAGAGAGAGAGAGAGAGAGAGAGAGAGGCTTGGGATGAGAATTTGATACGTCTCTGGCGGGTAGCCTAGCCTGCAGCACTTAGTCTAATATTTACCCGTGCAGAATCACATAATATTCCCCACAATTTTCCTTACTTGCCTTTGTTCATTCAATTTGAGTCTCATCCAGCATTTAGTAGAAGAGTTGTACTTGACGATAGCACTGTCATAGCCCCCATAGTTTAGTCACTAGAATTTCCAGAAGTAAATCGTTGTATTTATACCAGTTGGCAGCCTGTGAATGGGAGGCAAGAGTGGCAGGAGGGTGGGATGTGCCCCGTCCCTCCCCCTCTCTCTGCCTGAGACGTAGATTCAAGCTAATTTCCCATGCTTCATAGTCCAGCTACCACATGAGACAGACTTATGGTCAGAAGGCAGACACACAGAGGAGACTGGGTGGGGGTTTTTACAGTTAGATGGGCTAGTTGCTCTAAGTCTAAGGGGATAAGTGAGTAATTGGCGGCAATACGCCCCACCCTATATGGGTAGTGTAGGACTCTCCATATCAGCCTGCCTGAGAGTGTAGTTAATTGTAATGCACTTCATATCAAGGACGTGACTCCTTGGCTGCATGTGTGTAAGTCGAGCTTTGTTACAGTGAGAGGTGAATTACCCTCCTGTCTGTTTTTGTGGACGCTGTCTGTGTGCATGTTTTGTTAAATGCTACTGGTGGTCCAGGCTCCTGGAGAGTGCTTGACTGCAGAGGATCATAAGTGTATTGCTGGGTAGTGAGATTTTACTCCCTCCATAGGCCCTGTCAAGGCCTGTCATCTAGGAGGCAGTAAAAAACACTATTCAGCGAAAGATATAACACTTTATTGGACAGTGGGTAGATTTTGTTGCAGAGGGTGGTTGTCCAATAGGGTTTAATACCTTGACCTTATGTGTGGTTGTCGCTCATAACTGTCTCTCCCTAGAACGTGGCTGGCGATTCTTTCCCAGTTGTTGGAGTCAGTAGTTGGTGAACTATTTCCTTACGTGGCTGGCGATTCTTTCCCAGTTGTTGGAGTCAGTAGTTGGTGAACTATTTCCTTGTCTGTTGGTGGGTAGAAATAGAGTGGCGACCTCATTTGTGTGACCTGGTATTATGACTGGTGGTGAAAGGGTGCAAGTCAAAAAGAGGACCTTGTAACCTATCTTAAGTCCTGTACCCAGTCACATAGGGGGTGACTTGGGGGGAGCTAGTCCAGGCAGAAGCGGAAAGGGCAGGGATTTGTGGTTTTAACAGAAATTGGCGACCTCGCCAGGATCGCTGGAAGCCTCGTCGCCACGTGGGAGAGACAGCTGTTTGTTTGTTTCCTTGTGGTTTGTCTGCCCTCACTCAATTTACGCCATGGAGGGCAAGGCTGGTGGCTGACGTGACTCGCGACCTGAGTCCCCTGCCTCTGCTGGAAGTGGCAGTGTAGATCTGACTCAATTTGGTGTGAGGACACATAGTCCTACACATAGCGTCTAAGGATGTGTAAGTCCTGCACACAGTATGGGTGGTTTCTCCCAGACAGAAGGAATGTCTGAGGAGTTGAGATTTAAGCTGTAGATGAAGAGAATGGAACTGGAAGCAGAAGAAAGGTTGAGGAGGCTAGAGAAGCCGGGAGGCTTGAAGCGGAGGAGAAGGCAAGATTACTTGAGCAAGAGAAAGAGTTAATTAAGGATGTTTGAAGCTGAGAAGGAGGAGGAAAAGGAGAAGGTGAGGATGTATGAGAGGAAAATGAAGATGCTTGAGGCAGAAAGAGAAAAGGAGGAAGCTGAATTTGAGGACGCAGATAGAAGTCAATTCATCTCATGGTTTGAGAAGATGAGTGAGGGAAGAGACCATAGAAAACCAGATGGTGAGGAGTTTGAAGTTAATACCCGAGTTTGATGAAAAGTTGACAGAGTGGTTTAGATTTGAGAAGAAGGCCTCAGAATTTGATTGGGCTCAGGAGAGATGGGTTGGCTTTGTTGCTTGTTACCGCCAGAAGGCGTAACCGCAGAAGGCGTAAGGACATATAAAGGAAGGAAATAGTTAATTGTAGTAGTGAAGATGGGAAGTAGAGCGAGGCAATGGTGTAGGATAGTACCGAGGTCCAATGTTTACATGCGAAGGTGTCGAGACAGCATTAACGGGGAGAGATGAATAATTGTGCTGATTCAAAGGGCCTCCGAGATTGACGTCTGCCCCTGTGACCTGGCAGAGTAGAGGGGCGCTTTATCCCTCTGGTTAGGCCGAGGGGCAGAGGGAAGCCTGCTGTGGTGAGGAGAAGACCTGTACTCTAGTCACTGGTAGAGCGGTGTGGAAAACAGACGGCAAAGTACCCAGAATTGTTCAATAGATCCCGAATACGTAAGTTGTTCTATAGGCTTAGATGTTAAGACACCATATACGTTGTGAACCGTAAGGAATGTAATTGTTGCTATAATTATAATTTGTGTATTGACCAATATATGTACTTACGATCCCGAAATCGTTCTGGTCAGGTTTGACCGTAACAGAATAAACTAACGAGTCAACAAAACGGGTCTAGTTCCTATCCACTTGTCGCACTGTGGCGGCAAAATTGCTAATATACTGAAGTCCAGAGGCCTTGGAAGTTTATGATAGGATGTCAGTTGAGGATCTGCAGGATTATGAGAAATCTAAGGCCAACATCCTGAGAGCTTATGAGCTATGGCCGGAGGCATGTAGGTTGCAGTTCTGTCGAGGGAAGAAAAGGCCTAGTGATTCATATCTTGAGGAGACATTCAAAAAGTGGATTGCTAGCAAGCAGACCACCGCGAGTTAAAAAAGCTCATGGTAATGGAACAACTGGCCGAGAAAGAGTTGGTGCCGCTGCTCAGGGAGAAAAGATTTAAAAGCCTAAAGGAAGTGGCTACTTGGGCTGATGATCATGTGTTGGCCCACTGTCATGTATCCTACCAAGAGGGTGTGGGAATTAAAGCGGCTGGGAAGAAATGGTCCGGAGGCAGTGGGAGTGGTAGTACTGGCCCAATAGGAAATCCCTGCCACAGCAGTGGGTTTGGGAACAAGTCTGTGCCCAGGACTTCGCATAACGCCAGGGCTCCTTTTGACTCAAAAAGGAGAGCAATGATGAATATGGTGCATAGTACCTCTAAATTTGTTCTTTCATCCAGTTCATCTGCATTCTTCCTTTCCAGTGTTACACATTCTTCTCTCTCACTAAACATCTCACCTACCCCACCTACTTCTTCCCAGAACCCTTTGATTGCCTCCCTGATTCCATCCTTCTCTGTTATAACTACACCCTCCACTTTTAGACTCTCCACACCAACACTGCCTGACATATTCTCACCTCTCATGAACTTGTACCATTCACGGCCACCTTTCTCCCTTAAAGATTGAATCATGCTCCTTTCACTCTTCACTTTAGCATTCATTATCATTCGTCTTGTCAACCGCTGCTGCTTCACATACGCTGCCCATGCATTCTGATACTCATTCTCTGCCTCATCGCTTTCATGCCTCTTTTTCCTCAGCCATCTACACTGTCTACTCATTCTCTTTCGCTCCTTCCTAGCCGCTCTGATTTCATCATTCCACCATGGTTTACAAACATTCTTTCTTCTACCTACTCTCACAAACCCTATCTGGTTCTCAGCAGCACCCCTCACGTCCTCAACCAGTTTCTCATTCAGATGCTCCACGTCATGCACACTTTCGTCGTCCCAGCTTCTCTCACTCAGATCAACCTGAAAGTTCTCCCACCCTACATCTCTCAGTCTCCACTTCTTTCTCTTACTTGCCACTTTCACTTCATTCCCACCCTGCATCAAGCACTCCACAACCAGCATGTTGTGATCGGACACAATATCAACCACACCATCCTCATCTATCCACATGTGCGACACAATTTCACGCATTCTTCCATTCACCAACATGTAGTCAATTGCCGATTCCTGTTCTCTTGCACTCCAAGCCACACGCCCCTCAGCCAAAGTAACGTTCAGATTTTCCAGCTCCAGTTCATCAACAAACTCTCCAAGCATTTCACCATTCCTGTTCACCTGTTCCCCCAGTATTCCCACATGTGCATTCATGTCACCCATAATTAGCACTCTCTCCTCTCCATGCTCTCTCACAACTTTCTTAAGTATGTCATACTTCCTCCTATTTTCCCTCTCTGCTCTTTCACCCATGACAGTCATGTACGCTACCACCAGTACCACCTTCTCTGGTCTGCCACGACCATCCATGCATTCCACTCTTACTGCAAGCACATCCTCACTACTTGTACACTCCCCCACATCAATCTCCTCTACTTTCAGTCCTCTTTCTTTCTTGTAGAGTAGGGCTACGCCTCCTCCCAGTGTTTCCTGTGCCTTACGCCCCTTTCCAATCATAACATACTCGCATCCCTCCATTCGTACATCATCTCTCAGGTGAGTCTCAGTGAGCCCGACTAAGTCGAATCTCCACTCCCTGAGCTCCTTGCATACATCCTCAAACTTGCCCACACCCCATCCTCTCACATTCATACAGCCAATCTTCACACATTTACTTGCCTGGTTAGTCTCTTTTCTTTCATGTTTGCTGACATCAGTGGGTCCTCCTCGTCATACATCGTCCACACAACACACCTGCCTCGCCCTCATCCACTCAGCCAGTCGACGTCCTAGCCTCTCATTCCCGTTGTGGTTGAGGTGGACCCCGTCTCTCCCGAAGAATTTGTCCTGGTCAAGGATCCCATCCATGTCCAGGAAGCTCACGTTGCCCTTCTTCTCTGCCATCCATTCCATCTTGATCTTCATGAGTTCCATGCATATCTTGCGGTTCGTTTCTCTTCTAACCTTCTCATACTGCACTCCTTCCCGTGGGCGCCGCAGGACCCCCACCACAGCCACACACATCTTCTTCTCTTCTGCTGCCCTCACTGCTTCTATCACTTCCTTTACCGTGTCTTCAGGAACTGCCTCTACTAAGTTGTTGCCTCCTCCTTGGACAACTAGCAGGCTTCTCTCTTCCATTTCTTGCACTTCTTCCTTGACTTTCCTCTTGATGTCTTGGATCTTAGCACCTCCCATGCTGGTGCACTCAATTTCCCTTCTCACAAAGTCGGGAGTCTTCCTTACCATGCTGTCTCCAATGACACGTACTGGGGCAAGGCCACTTGATCTTGATCTTGATCTTGATGGTACAGGTGGCACAGGATCACTCCCTTTGGATCGGCAACTCCTGTAGAAAGGAAAAAAAAAGAGAAACGAACAGCATCCTCTATCCTAATTGTTCATACACCTGGCACGCCACATTCTCTCCAGAAACTCTTTCACCGCCTCAATCATCCTTTCATTCGCCTCTCTACACAGTCCCAGCAACAACACCATCCACTCTTTTCCCGTCTTCTCCACTCTTTCATTCCTATTATGCCCTAACTCAGTCAGTATCACTTGCATCATCTCATTCCTGTCTCTGGCATACTTCACACATTCCAGCAGCACATGTTCCACCGTCTCATCCTCTCCCATGTCACACATCTGACACTTTGCTGCGGGACTCAGACCACCTGTAACTCCTTGCATTCACATCCATACACTGTGCCCTCGCTCGGAAGAGAAGATCACCGCCCAGGCTTCCATCATACCACCTTTCATACCTCGGGGCCTCTTTCTCCTTGTACCATTCCAGAGTCTTCTTTCTTTCCATCTCATTCTTCCATTCATTCAGTCCCACACATTTCACTTCTTTGTCTATCTCATTCTTCCATTTTCTCACATCCCATTCGGCTCCCACTCTGCCTCCTCTTGTTACCACCCATTCACGCTCATTTTGATTCCTCCCAGCCATTCTTATCGCCCACACAACTTGCAATCCATTCCTGTCTGTCATTCTCATGCATCTCTTCCTCCATTTGCTTCCACTTTCATTCCACAGGTACACCTTCCTTGCTATTCTTGCATCATCCATTCTCTCAAGCCTAATCTTGTACCTAAGTGTGGCTTTTGTGAGTCTTTCTCTGAAGGTGCTCCATCCCATGTCACCTCTCAAGGCTTCAACTGCTGTGCACTTCGGTGCACTCAGTGCCATCCTTGCTACTCTATTCTGGCCCACTTCTAACTTATCAATTTCACTTTCATTCCATGCAATCACATCCATACCATACATTATACTTGGCACAGCCACACTCTTCCACACTTCTCTCAACACATCATACTTACTTGCTCTCATCCTTGCCGCGCTTCCCAATCGACCTACCCACTGGTTTAGCATACTTATCTTTTCATTCCTTGCCTTTGCACACCCACTAGGACTCATCCACATCCCTAAGTACTTGTATTCTTGCACCTGTCTCAACTCATTCTCTCCAAGTCTCCATACCACATTACTTTCATCCTCTGACCTATTCACAATCATTACTTTGCTTTTCTCACTGCTAAACCTTACTCCAAAGTCTTTACCATAGCCATCCACTACATCCAACAAACTTTGAAGCTCATCTGCCGATTCACTCATAACAACTACATCATCTGCATAAAGGAGCACACATACACATACACATACACACTCTTGCCCCTACATTCATTCTTCTCATCCTGGCTGCTAACTCCTCTGTATACAGGCTAAAAAGGGTTGGTGACAATATACAGCCCTGCCTAACTCCTCTCTCACTCTTCACCCAGTCTGTTTCTATGTCTCCTAGCCTGTATCTAGCTCTTGTGTCCACATACATACTTTGCACTATGTTAACTATCTTTGCACTCAATGCAATCTTTTCTAAGACTCTACCTAACATTTCTCTGTTCACTCTATCATAAGCTTTCTCTATATCCAAAAAACCTAGGTACAATTTACCCCCATCCTTCTTTTTCTTCTCAATCATTTCATTCACCACAAACATATTGTCCTCAGCTCTCCTGTCCCTACGAAAACCATTCTGTTCTTCACCCAGCACTCCAGCTCTCTCAATCCATTTACACAGTCTCTCATTCAACACTGCACTGAAAACTTTACCTATTGTATTCACTAATGCAATTGGCCTGTAGTTCTTCAGCTCATTCTTACTCTTAAATCCTTCCTTATGCAACAGACACACTCTGCTCTCATTCCACTTTCTTGGCACTCTCTCTTCATCCCACACTCGGTTGAATAACTCAGTCATTCTGTCTATCACTACCTACCCACCATTCTTGTAGAACTCATACGGTATATCATCTGGACCTGCTGCCTTGCCATTCTTCTGCCTTCTCACACACCTCTCCACTTCATCCCTACTGATTCTTTCATCCAGTTCATCTGCATTCTTCCTTTCCAGTGTTACACATTCTTCTCTCTCACTAAACATCTCACCTACCCCACCTACTTCTTCCCAGAACCCTTTGATTGCCTCCCTGATTCCATCCTTCTCTGTTATAACTACACCCTCCACTTTTAGACTCTCCACACCAACACTGCCTGACATATTCTCACCTCTCATGAACTTGTACCATTCACGGCCACCTTTCTCCCTTAAAGATTGAATCATGCTCCTTTCACTCTTCACTTTAGCATTCATTATCATTCGTCTTGTCAACCGCTGCTGCTTCACATACGCTGCCCATGCATTCTGATACTCATTCTCTGCCTCATCGCTTTCATGCCTCTTTTTCCTCAGCCATCTACACTGTCTACTCATTCTCTTTCGCTCCTTCCTAGCCGCTCTGATTTCATCATTCCACCATGGTTTACAAACATTCTTTCTTCTACCTACTCTCACAAACCCTATCTGGTTCTCAGCAGCACCCCTCACGTCCTCAACCAGTTTCTCATTCAGATGCTCCACGTCATGCACACTTTCGTCGTCCCAGCTTCTCTCACTCAGATCAACCTGAAAGTTCTCCCACCCTACATCTCTCAGTCTCCACTTCTTTCTCTTACTTGCCACTTTCACTTCATTCCCACCCTGCATCAAGCACTCCACAACCAGCATGTTGTGATCGGACACAATATCAACCACACCATCCTCATCTATCCACATGTGCGACACAATTTCACGCATTCTTCCATTCACCAACATGTAGTCAATTGCCGATTCCTGTTCTCTTGCACTCCAAGCCACACGCCCCTCAGCCAAAGTAACGTTCAGATTTTCCAGCTCCAGTTCATCAACAAACTCTCCAAGCATTTCACTATTCCTGTTCACCTGTTCCCCCAGTATTCCCACATGTGCATTCTTGTCACCCATAACTAGCACTCTCTCCTCTCCATGCTCTCTCACAACTTTCTTAAGTATGTCATACTTCCTCCTATTTTCCCTCTCTGCTCTTTCACCCATGACAGTCATGTACGCTACCACCAGTACCACCTTCTCTGGTCTGCCACGACCATCCATGCATTCCACTCTTACTGCAAGCACATCCTCACTACTTGTACACTCCCCCACATCAATCTCCTCTACTTTCAGTCCTCTTTCTTTCTTGTAGAGTAGGGCTACGCCTCCTCCCAGTGTTTCCTGTGCCTTACGCCCCTTTCCAATCATAACATACTCGCATCCCTCCATTCGTACATCATCTCTCAGGTGAGTCTCAGTGAGCCCGACTAAGTCGAACCTCCACTCCCTGAGCTCCTTGCATACATCCTCAAACTTGCCCACACCCCATCCTCTCACATTCATACAGCCAATCTTCACACATTTACTTGCCTGGTTAGTCTCTTTTCTTTCATGTTTGCTGACATCAGTGGGTCCTCCTCGTCATGCGTCGTCCACACAACACACCTGCCTCGCCCTCATCCACTCAGCCAATCGACGTCCTAGCCTCTCATTCCCGTTGTAGTTGAGGTGGACCCCGTCTCTCCCGAAGAATTTGTCCTGGTCAAGGATCCCATCCATGTCTAGGAAGCTCACGTTGCCCTTCTTCTCTGCCATCCATTCCATCTTGATCTTCATGAGTTCCATGCATATCTTGCGGTTCGTTTCTCTTCTAACCTTCTCATACTGCACTCCTTCCCGTGGGCGCCGCAGGACCCCCACCACAGCCACACACATCTTCTTTTCTTCTGCTGCCCTCACTGCTTCTATCACTTCCTTTACTGTGTCTTCAGCACCTGCCTCTACTAAGTTGTTGCCTCCTCCTTGGACAACTAGCAGGCTTCTCTCTTCCATTTCTTGCACTTCTTCCTTGACTTTCCTCTTGATGTCTTGGATCTTAGCACCTCCCATGCTGGTGCACTCAATTTCCCTTCTCACAAAGTCGGGAGTCTTCCTTACCATGCTGTCTCCAATGACACGTACTGGGGCTTTCTTGACTACCATTCTCTTCTTCCTTGGGCGTCTGTCTGTTCTGGCCACTTCCACCACTTCTTGCTGGTCTTTTCTTTCTTCAGTCTTCGTCGTCTGTGCTTCTGCCTCTTTCATCAGGTTTTCTGTCTGGGTGCTCTGTTCCACTGGGGGAACCAAAGGCAAATGATCTTGATCATGATCTTCAAGGTACAGGTAGCTCAGGATCACTCCTGAACCAGCTGACTATTGAAAGTGTACCGCTCTTCATTTACTGTTTCCTGTTGTTGCTTCCAGGCCGCCCAACATATCTGTGACCATAAAAGACTGCAATAGTGGTGTTCTTATGTATCAGCAGGATTCAGACAGCAAATCATACTTACAAATCGGATCATGCACTTTTTTTTTTTACTTGGGTGGACTTGGGTGATAGGTGGGCAGCTGTCATTGGGGTGGACATATGGGTGGACGAGATCATGTCCACAGAATACATATACATGTACAGTCACCAGCAGTAAACTTGTTGCCACTCCTGGGCTATTAATTACTCAGCATACGAGTATTACAGTGACACCTGTCAACTACCCACCAGGTGAAGGCTTTTGTTTTCCTGTGTTTGGTTCAACCCCCTCAAAAACTAATCCTTAAGACTCCATCCACTTGACGTTCTCCACCCGGTCCATGCCCTGCCCCTTCCAGTCATCAGTGCTCTAGTTAAATTGATAGATAATGTGTGTGTGTGTGTGTGTGTGTGTGTGTGTGTTTCGCTTGTTGTTTTGCTTTTGTTGTTCTCATCACTCTTCTTTTCCCCCTCCTCATCTCCCATCCTCCTCCTCTTATATATATATATATATATATATATATATATATATATATATATATATATATATATATATATATATATATATATATATATATATATATATATATATATATATATATATATCCCTATTCCCATTGGAGGGCCATGTTGCTCAGGTCCATGCCCTGTTCCTTCCCGTCATCAGAGCTCTCGTTAAATAAATAGTGTGTGTGTGTGTGTGTGTTTTTTTTTTTTATATGTTGGGGGGACACTGGCAAAGGGCAACAAAAAAACAATAAAAAAAAACAGCTCACTGAACTGCCAGTCCCAGAAAAGAGCCCAAAGCGATAGTCAAAAACTGAAGGATAAATGTCTTGAAACCTCCGTCTTGAAGGAATTCAAGTCATAGGAAGGTGGAAATACAGAAGCAGGCAGAGAGTTCCAGAGTTTACCAGAGAAAGGGATAAATGATTGAGAATACTAGTTAACTCTTGCATTAGAGAGGTGGACAGAATAGGGGTGAGAGAAAGAAGAAAGTCTTGTGCAGCGAGACTGCGGGAGGAGGGGAGGAATGCAGTTAGCAAGATCAGAAAAGTATTTAGCATGAAAATAGCGGTAGAAACTAGAAATGCAACACTGCGACGATGAGAGAGGCTGAAGACAGTCAATTAGAGGAGGGGAGTTGATGAGACGAAAAGCTTTTGATTCCACCTTGTCTAGAAGAGCGGTAAGAGTGGAACTCCACACCCTAGATATGTGAAGCATACTCCATACATGGACGGATAAGGCCCCTGTACAGAGTTAGTAGCTGGGAGGGTGAGAAAAACTGGCGGAGACGTCTCAGAACACCTAACTTCATAGAAGCTGTTTTAGCTAGAGATGAGATGTGGAGTTTCCAGTTCAGATTATAAGTAAAGGACAGACCGAGAATGTTCAGTGTAGAAGAGGGGGGTAATTGAGTGTCACTAAAGAATAGGGGATAATTGTCTGGAATGTTGTGTCGAGTTGATAGATGGGGAATTGAGTTTTTGAGGCATTGAACAATACCAAGTTTGCTCTGCCCCAACCAGAAGTTTTAGAAAGATCAGAAGTCAAGCGTTCTGTGGCTTCCCTGCATGAAATGTTTACTTCCTGAAGGGTTAGACATGTATAAAAACACGTGGAAAAGTGCAGGGTGGTATCATCAGCATAGGAATAGATAGGACAAGAAGTTTGGTTTATTGATGGGTCATTGATGAATAATAAGAAGAGAGTGGGTGACAGGACAGAACTCTGTGGAACACCACTGTTAATAGATTTAGGAGAAGAACAGTGACTGTCTATCACAGAAGCAATAGAATGGTCAAAAAGGAAACTTGAGATGAAGTTATGAAGAGAAGGATAGAAGCCACAGGAAATTTTGATATATCCAAGGCAACAGTAAAAGTTTCACCAAAATCTCTAAAAGAGGATGACCAAGACTCAGTAAGGAAAGCCAGAAGATCACTAGTAGAGCGGCCTTGACGGAACCCATACTGGCAATCAGATAGAAGGTTGTGAAGTGATAGATGTTTAACAATCATCCTGTTGAGGATAGATTCAAAAACTTTAGATAGGCAGGAAATTAAAGCAATAGGACGGTAATTTTAGGGATTAGAACGGTTACCCTTTTTAGGAACAGGTTGAATGTAGGCAAACTTCCTGCAGGAAAGAAAGGTAGATGTTGACAGACAGAGCTGAGAGAGTTTGACAAGGCAAGGCGCAAGCACTGAGGAACAGCTTCAGAGAACAATAGGAGGGACCCCATCAGGTCCATTAACCTTATTTAGGACAGTGAGGGCATGGAAAACATCACTGCGAAGAATATTAATAGGAAGCATGAAGTAGTCAGAGGGTGGAGGAGAGGGAGGAATAAGCCCTGAGTTGTCCAAGGTAGAGTTTTTAGCAAAGATTTGAACAAAGAGTTCAGCTTTAGAGACAGATGTGATAGCAGTGGTGCCACCTGATTGAAATCAAGGAGGGAAAGAAGAAGAAGCAAGGTTATTGGAGATGTTTTTGGCTAGATGCCAGAATTCACGAGGGGAGTTAGATCTTGAAAGATTTTGACACTTTGTTAATGAAGGAGTTTTTAGCTAGTTGGAGAACAGACTTGGCATGGTTCAGGGCAGAAATATAAAGTGCATGAGATTCTGGTGATGGAAGGCTTAAGTACCTTCTGTGGGCCACCTCTCTATCATGTATATCATGAGAACAAGCTGTATTAAAGCAAGGTTTGGAAGGTTTAGGTCAAGAAAAAGAGTGAGGTATGTACGCCTCCATGCCAGACACTATCACCTCTGTTATGCGCTCGGCACACAAAGGCGGGTTGACACAGAAGCAGTAGTCATTCCAAGGAAAATCAGCAAAATACCTCCTCAGGTTTCCCCAACTAGCAGAGGCAAAACACAAGCCACCTTCGCTTTGGGGGGATCCTGAGGATAGAGTAGAGCGATATGACAAGATACAGATATGAGATTGTGATCGGAGGAGCCCAACGGAGAAGAAAGGGTGACAGCATAAGCAGAAGGATTAGGGGTCAGGAAAATGTCAAGAATGTTGGGCGTATCTCCAAGACGGTCAGGAGTATGAGTAGGGTGTTGCACCAATTGCTCTAGATCGTGGAGGATAGCAAAGTTGAAGGCTAGTTCACCAGGTTGATCAGTGAAGGGAGAGGAAAACCAAAGCTGGTGGTGAACATTGAAACCTCCAAGAATGGAGATCTCTGCAAAAGAGAAGAGAGTCAGAATGTGGTCCACTTTGGAAGTTAAGTAGTCAAAGAATTTCCTGTAGTCATAGGAGTTAGGTGGGTGCTACTTTGGCTTGTTATCTACCTGTCATGAACCTTCTTTGGTATGCGATCTACACTTTATATTGCGATCTACGTGTTATGAATCTACTTTTGTATGCAATCTACACTTAATATTGTGATCTACAACAAGAAAAGTTGTACATATCAAGAACAAGGAAAAACACTTGTTCTAGTTTCGAGAGCAAATGTCTGGTTAGAGAGTCTGAAGCATGAACGGAATGTCTGTTCTAGTGTCGAAGTTCAAAGAAGAGACCTTGAGAGACTTCACTCATTTATTTAAAGGTAAATCACTGAAGTCTCAACAATCTATTCCGATGACTGGCCAGCTTACTCCAATTAAAACTAATTCAAATTTCATCATTTTTCCGAAAATCATCAGCAATATTACGTCGATTCTAACATCGGAGCTCATACACAAGAAACTGAAAGACCCTAGTTTGATGGGAACATTCGTATATTGAAAATAATGTGAGGCATCAATCAAAGAGCATTTCAATCTCACCGAGACTACTTCTGTTGGCAGATGATGAGAAAAGAAGCTCCTGACCTCTATTTAACATTTTTAGCCGATGTACTGTACGTGCTATTCATTGCTAGAATATGGATAAAAGAAAATTTTGTTATATTTTAATTACATTTTCTCTATGCTATATATCACTCCAAAATAAAAATTTGTACAGTGTAGATACTTTTTCCTTGTAGATAGCAAGCCAAAGTACGGTGTAGATATTTTTTTCCCTGTAGATAACAAGCCAAAGTAGCACGTTAGGTGAGAGGTATACAGCACAGTTTAACTTGAGAGCGACTTTGTAGTAGTAGCCAGATGGTGGAAAACTCGGAAGACTCAAGAGCGTGGCCACGAGGGCAGACTAAGTCGTTGTGCACATAAACGCAGCATCCAGCTTTGGATTGAAAATGAGGATAGAGAAAGTAGGAGAAACCAGAAAGGGGGGTACTGTTAGTTGCCTCAGATACCTGAGTTTCAGTGAGGAAAAGATGAGGTTTAGAAGAGGATAGGTGAAGTTCTATAGATTGAAAATTAGATCTTAGACCGCGAATGTTGCAGAAGTTAATGAAGAGAAAGTTGAGGTGGATGTCAAAACACTTAGGGTCGTTGTCAGAAGGCCAGTCCGACCTGGGGACATTTGTGGTCCCCTCCTCAGATGGGGACTCCGAGACTGATGTAGGAGTCGCCATGATAATTTTGAAATTTTGAGAGAAGGGTGTGTGTGTTATTAGGTGGTTGTAGTTTTGTGTGGAGGAAGAGAGTTGGCTTTTAGAGAGCAGGCTGTGACTGCCCCCTTGTGTTATGAGACATGTAGGGAAACGTTCAATGAGATCTCAAGCGGGTTTAATGATAGGTTCACAGCACCCCCTGATCTAGTGCTTTAAACCTCACTGGGAGTAATTATCGTTTCGGCAGATGCCTACTGCCTCCTCCTCTTATGTGTGTGTGTGTGTGTGTGTGTGTGTGTGATTCGCTTGTTGTTTTGCTTTTGTTGTTGTTCTCATCAGCCTTCTCTTCCTCATCCTCATTTCCCTTCCCCCCTACTCATTTCCCATCCTCCATCTCATTCCTCCTCCTCCTCTTATATATATATATATATATATATATATATATATATATATATATATATATATATATATATATATATATATATATATATATATATATATATATATATATATATTCCCATGAGAAGGCCATGTTGCTCAGGTTTGATACAAGCATCACGAGAGCCCTACTGCCTGTGTTTCTCTAGTAAAGTCACAAAAATCATGGATCCAGGGCATATGTATGTATATATATATATATATATATATATATATATATATATATATATATATATATATATATATATATATATATATATATATATATATATATATATATATATATATATATATATATTTTATTTTTTTTTTTTCAGCTCAACATTCCACCCCTTCTAATCTTTGATGGATTAACTTATCGGAAAATAAAAGCTTCCATATTAGGGGCGGCGGTTGACTTGAAGGAAGGTGGATCAACTAAAACGATTCACACCTTTTGGCTGTGCGCCTTCTCTCTCTAGCATTCTGCTTTCCTGTCCTTTTTTCTACTATCACCTTAGTAGTCCTAGGTCAGGTCACCTCGTGAGGACCGCAAGGTCTGTTGTGGCCTGTTTTTCTATGTAACTTTCTCTCTCTCTTTCCTCCTGCTCCTCTCTCTCTCTCTCTCTCTTTCTTTCTTTCTCTCTCTCCTCCTCCTTCTTCTTCTTTCTACTCTTCCTCCTTCTCCCCCTCTTCCTCCTCCATATGAGAATGCTGCTCTGTCTCCCTTCCCTGCTGCTCATTATTAATTTCTAAACATTTAAGGCAATTATTTTTTTCCGTGTTTTGTGACAATATAGAAATATTATCATCGAGTCAATCTTGTTATGTGAAGTTTTACTGACGATGACTGAAACTGTTATGGCATTCATGAAAGAATGGGTGATGGTGATGGAAGCAAAAATGAGCTTAGCTAATTAATTCGCACCATTCCCCCATTCGCCCACTGGGTGGTTGAGTTTGTGTGCGTGTGGGTGAGTGTGTCACCTGACTACAATCCTCAAGAGATGTGTGTGTGTGTGCGTGTTCGTGACCTGACAGTAACCCTCAATAGATGGGAGGGGTTTGGTGAGGTCAGAGAGCAGATGAGGAGTGGTCAGGTCAGCTGACGGCTCATGCTTCATTTTTGTTCCACATTCACCTTCACCGTACTCATCCTCCACACTAAAAATATAGGTGTGATTTTTCCCACACTACCATGCTGCTCAATGTTAAAATTGAGCAGCATGGTAGTGTGGGTTTGCTTCAAGTTTTACAACTTGAAGCAATAAACGGTTTATTGCTTCAAGTTTTACAACTTGAAGCAATAAACTGACAATAATAGATGTGACAAATGTGTGGCAATAATGTGACAAATATGATACAGTTGGTGGTGGAGGTAGTGGTGCTGGAAGTAACGAGGTTCTGTGGCTTCCCTGCATGAAATGTTTACTTCCTGAAGGGTTGGACATGTATAAAAACACGTGGAAAAGTGCAGGGTGGTATCGTCAGCATAGGAGTAGATAGGACAAGAAGTTTGGTTTATTGATGGGTCATTGATGAATAATAAGAAGAGAGTGGGTGACAGGACAGAACTCTGTGGAACACCACTGTTAATAGATTTAGGAGAAGAACAGTGACTGTCTATCACAGAAGCAATAGAATGGTCAAAAAAGGAAACTTGAGATGAAGTTATGAAGAGAAGGATAGAAGCCATAGGAAATTTTGATATATCCAAGGCAACAGTAAAAGTTTCACCAAAATCTCTAAAAGAGGATGACCAAGACTCAGTAAGGAAAGCCAGAAGATCACTAGTAGAGCGGCCTTGACGGAACCCATACTGGCAATCAGATAGAAGGTTGTGAAGTGATAGATGTTTAACAATCATTCTGTTGAGGATAGATTCAAAAACTTTAGATAGGCAGGAAATTAAAGCAATAGGACGGTAATTTTAGGGATTAGAACGGTTACCCTTTTTAGGAACAGGTTGAATGTAGGCAAACTTCCTGCAGGAAAGAAAGGTAGATGTTGACAGACGGAGCTGAGAAAGTTTGACAAGGCAAGGTGCAAGCACTGAGGAACAGTTTCAGAGAACAACAGGAGGGACCCCATCAGGTCCATTAACCTTATTTAGGACAGTGAGGGCATGGAAAACATCACTGCGAAGAATTTTAATAGGAAGCATGAAGTAGTCAGAGGGTGGAGGAGAGGGAGGAACAAGCCCTGAGTTGTCCAAGGTAGAGTTTTTAGCAAAGATTTGAACAAAGAGTTCAGCTTTAGAGACAGATGTGATAGCAGTGGTGCCACCTGATTGAAATCAAGGAGGGAAAGAAGAAGAAGCAAGGTTTGCTTCAAGTTTTACAACTTGAAGCAATAAACTGACAATAATAGATGTGACAAATGTGTGGCAATAATGTGACAAATATGATACAGTTGGTGGTGGAGGTAGTGGTGCTGGAAGTAACGAGGGGATAAAAAAAAAGTAAATATTTCACACCTTTCGGACATCAGCCTTCCGTTTCTCCCCCTTTTCTCTCTCCCTCTCCATCCTCCTTCTCTTCCTCTTCCTGCCATTAATAGCTATAGTAGTTATGTAATAACTATAATTAATAGCTATAGTAGCTATGTAAAGTAGTTAGAGGAGAAGAAGAGTTACATAGTCACATAGAGTTACATAGAAAAACAGGCCACAAGAGACCTTGCGGTCCTCAAGAGGTGACCTGACCTAGGACTACTAAGGTGATAGTAGAAGAAAAAGGACAGGAAAGCAGAAGGCTTTCTCCCTACCCTCCACTCCCTCCGGCATAAGCCATACAGGAAAAACAGGTCGGAAAGAAATACCTTACAGGGTTAGAGAGAGAGAAAAAAAAAAGTAAATTCTATAGGAAAGAAAGAAAATAGATGAAATGAGGTGCCCCCATTTCCTGAGGGCATGGAAGTTAATCACTAACAAACAAACGCAGTCAGCCACGGATTGCAGGCAAGATATTTATGAAGACGGCGTTTAAAAGTCTCTACAGTGTTGCAGTCTATCGCGTCTCGAAGAAGCCCATTTCATAGATTTACTGTTCGATGGAAAAAAAATATTTTTTGATTCGTGAGAGTTGAAGGATTTCCCAACAATTTTGCAACTATTTCCTCATGTGTAATTTGAAGAGTCTATCATGAAATATTTACTGCAGTCCATGTTATCAATGCCTTTGACGATTATAAACACCTGTATTAAATCGCCTCTTAGTCTTCTTTGTTTTAATGGGAAAAGATTTAACTCTTTAGACACTCTTTGTATGATTTGTTTCTTAGGCTTGGTATCATTTTTGTTCCTCTATGCTGAACTCTTTCTAATTTACCAATGTCTTTCTGGTAGTAGGGGCACCATGCTTGAACGTAATATTCCAAAAGGGGATGGATTAGAGGGTTATACAATGTAAGGAGTGTATCCTTAGATTTATATTCAAAAGATCTGCCGATTAAGCCAATTATTTTATTTGCTTTCTTTACGGCTTCTGAACATTGTTGGTTAGGTTTTAAGCTACTCATTATTATCACTCCTAAAATCAATTTCGTTGTCAACACTTTTAAGTTGGGTACCATTTAAAATATACTTTGCTTTCTCATTTCTATACCCTATGTACAGGGTATAGAAATCTAAAACCTATGTATAGGGTATAGAAATCTAAAAAAAGAACTAAAATCACCCGTGTGATTTTAGTTTAATCTGTAAGCGTTTGTGGGGGACTTTGTCGAAGGTTTTTTGAAAATCAAGATATATTATATCTACCGCTTTACTCTTGTCATACTGGTTCAGAATATCATAGAAGAAGTCTAAGAGGTTTGTCAAACAAGAGCGCTTGTTGCTGAAGCTGTGTTGAGTATTTTTAAGTAAGTTGTTTTCTTCTAAGTGATTAACAAGTTTATCTTTTATTAGTGTTTCAAGTGTAATATAGTATCAGCTGCCCACCAGCCAGCCTGGGCTCACCTTAACTTCACCACTGGAGTGAAAACAAAAAAAATCTCCTGCCAGGGTAAACTAACATACAAATAACACTTTAATGGATATCAAAATAAATCAGTACACAACTCATGTAAACTCACAAGAAAAAGAAAAAAAAAGAAATAACTAAATGAAACTTATACACCTCAAAATTTCCAGTTGTGGGACACAACCAGTAACCCTCGTTCACACGAATGCTTCTGGTCCCCTGCTGAGTGATGACAGGCATCTCCCTCTTGTCACCACAAACTGATAGGGCTCAGGATGGCCACACACTACACCATTCCTCCAGTAGACAGGCACACACTGGTGAAGACGGCTGTGGCTACGGTCCTTAAGCATCACCATGAAACTCCTGCTATGCTGACAAAGCCACACAATCCAGACCTCTAAAACAATGCCTCAAGTGTCCGTGTTCCGCGCCAAAATCCCTCTTGTTCCAAAACAAACACTTCCTGTCAAACTCCACGCTAAGCAGCTGAACATCACGATGCGTCTAGCTCCACTTAACTCCTCACACTCAGCCCCTCAAACTTTGTGTGTGCCCTCGCGCACATCCATCGCACACAAGACACCTATTTCCATCTTTCCTTTCTTGCTCCGCAAGCCTATGAGACCCTCAATCTCGCAGGTTCTCTTCTTTCTGACCCCACTACTTCCTTAGTCTCCTTTTTCTGACTTGCTTCCTCCCCAGCCTGTTCACACTCTGGCTTAATCACTTGATCCTCCTCCCTCTCCTGACCTGCTTCTTCTTCTATCTCCTCACACTCTGGTATTGTGGTCAAATCATTCCCATCTTCTTCCACCCTGGATGGGGACCCATCATCAAACCCAAACCGTTGCAACACTTCGGTCATATCAGGCATCTCTAATTCTTCCTCTTCCACTTGCTTTCCCTCCTAATCTTCCTCTGAAATTTGCCTGTCCTCTACATGCTGAGGCCCCTTGTCCTGTTGTTGCTGTTCAGATGAACCCTCACAATACCCTGCTCTCAAGGGTCTCAGATTACTCCTATGTAGCACTTTCTCATAACCTTGTTCATCCTCTGGTCTTACCCGATATACCCCATTAACCTTATCCAGCACTTCTACAATTACCCAGACCTCTTCTGCAAATTTAGGATGGATCTTATTCCTCCCAACCACTGAATGATCTCTCAGCAAAACCCGTTGACCCTCCTGCAAAGATTCTCCTATTGCCTGCTCTTGCCGTCTCCTTCTATTACCATCGTTATAATGTTTTATGTTCTCCTTAGCTGCCTTCCAGGCTTTCTGTTGGGTCTCCCGGAGCTTTCTAACCCACTGATGGTGGGTAATAGCAGCCTTGTCTGTACCCACTGAGAACCGGTCCATAGGTAGATAAGGCTCCACCCCAAACACCAGATAGTGCGGTGAGAACCCAGTCACAGCATGTGGTGTGCTGTTGTTGATGGCAGTCAGGCTAGATAAATACCTAGGCCACTGCTCCCTTTGCTCTTTACACAAAGTAGCCAAGATGCCATGCATGGTACAATTGAACAGCTCACATACCCCATTACCCTGAGGATGATATGGGGAAGTCATTACTACCAATCTTGCTGATGGAGCACTCTCCCACACCTCCCTTAACTCTTCGTCTTTTCCCTCCTCCACCTCATGTGATCTCCTTGAGAGCCCATCTGCATTGCTATTTTCCTTTCCTGGCCAATACTGCACATTAAAGTCAAACCTCTCCAAATCTCCCAACCATCTGCTCTCCACTGCCCCGAGCTTTGCTGTCTTCAAATGCACCAAAGGATTGTTATCTGTTAGCACCACAAATTTTCCCCCAACCAAATAGTTTTTAAACTGCTCTGTCACCGCCCACTTCAAAGCTAGCAGCTCTAACTTCCGTGAGCTGTAGTTACTCATGTTCCTCTCCGATTTTCTGAGGCCCCGACTAGCATAGGCAACTGGGTACAACTTCCCTTCATACTCCTGAGAGAGTACTGCTCCTAAGCCTTCAAAGCTTGCATCAGTCTCTACCACAAACTGTTTCTCATAGTCTGCATTTTTCAGCACAGGCGTGTGAGTCAACTTTTCTTTTAACTGTGCAAAAGCACGAGCCTCTCTCTCTCCCTAGTACTTGCTTACATCTGCCTTAGAATCCCCACTCATCAGTGCATGAAGTGGCGCAGCTACCTTTGCAAACCTCTCGCCTATAAAATGAAAAAAAGGCCACAAAAGCTCTCATTTCTCTTACAGTGCGGGGGGTGGGCCACTCCTGAACTGCCTTGACTTTCTCTGAGTCTGTGCTAACCCCTTCCTTGGACATTATATACCCCAAATATTTAACTTGGGATTTGAGATGACACTTAGATGGCTTCAACTTCAAGCCATACTTCCCAAGAAGTTCAAACACCACTTGCAGCCTATTAAAATGTTCCTCCACATTCCTAAAGAAAATCAAAAGGTCATCCAAATACACAAGCATGGTGACAAAAATGTTATCAGTAAACACGTACTCCATAAAACGCTGGAAGGTAGCTGGAGCATTAGTGAGCCCCATGGGGCAGCATGGTTACAAAAGCTGTCTTGGCTCGATCCTCCTCTCTCACCCTAATCTGATGGTAACCTGCAGTTAAATCAAAGGAGGAAAAATACTGTGCTCCAGCCACAGCATCCAGGGTTTCTTGAATACGTAGCAAGGGAAAAGCATCCTTCACTGTAACCTCATTTAACCTCCTATAGTCCACACAAAGACTTTCTTCCTCACTAACACAATTGGAGCTGCATATGGGCTCACACTCTCCTCCACAACTCCCTGTTCTTGAAGGCCTTTAATATGTGCTTTCACCTCTGTCATGCACTTTGGGGGGATGTGATGGTAAGGTAACCGTATAGGCACATCAGTGGTCAAGTGTATCTCATGTTCAACACCTGTTGCAAAGCCTAACTCCTGTTCATCCTCCACAAACACACTTCGGTACTGGTACAACAACTTGTCTAATTTTTCCAACTGTCCCACCTGTAGCTGACTCTCATTTACATGTACTCCAGACTGTTGCCTAAACTTGGCAAGCATCTCTGTACTCTGTACTGGCACTTGTTCTGTCAAAGAGTTTGCAACTTTCTTCTCTGTCATCTCACGACCATATGAAACTGTAGCTATTTTCCACTGTGGCCTCGGCTTCACATCCACTTTCCCCACATTTGCCACTGCCATCCAACCTCGCCCTCTTCCCACTGTAGTGTAACTTGGAAATACACATATTCCCTCTGGCACCCAGTATCCATGCCCATTTTCCAGGGGCTCCAACATTACACTTTCACTGTCCACTTCCTGCAGCCTAGGCACAAACACACTCATTATCTTCCTTGTTCCTGCTGGGGTCACCAGATCCTGCCACTGTAGCACCACAGCCCACCCCAAAGGTTGCTGCATTACTATTAACTTAGTTTCTACAGCCTTCACACACCTACTCCATTTTCTCTCTAGCTCGCCAAAACTCTTTTCCTTCACAGAACTCCACTCTTGCACCCACTCTGCCAATACATTCATTCCCAGCAACAAGGGTAACTGGGTCCCCTGCACCACACCACCTCCCTGCACTGTACACTTAACAAATAAACCACAATTTTTTATCACTTTCCCTTCCACCACTAAATCCACTAGGACATAACCCAAGCAAAGGATGGCAGTCCCACTTGCATTTGTAATTTGCCAATTTGCTTCATGCAACACAACTCTCCCTGGTAAGAGATGATTGATATACCACTCCTCAGTGACCAGACTAACCTCCGCCCCTGAGTATAGCATCCACTGGTACACCATTCACAGTTAAAGTGATTACCGGGGTTTTCCCAAACAACCTGCTTCTCTTCACCTCTTTGCCAACTTCACAAGCACCTCCCACGATACTATTTACAGCATGATTTTGACATGGGCCCACATCTGGCCTCAAGGGTTGGCCCACTTTCCTCAAAGGCATCCCATTTCCCTGTGTCTCATCCTTCCACTCCTTAAACATAGTACACTGAAACCCTAAATGACCCTGCTGGCAACATAGAACACATGGGGCTACAGAAGCAACACCCCTTACAGCCCTCTTTGTTACATTCTGCTGTCCTAGCTCTGCCTCCTGCTGAATCTGCTCCTTTTCCCTCACCTTCTCCTGGGCCCTCTGCACCAGTCCATCCCAAGTTATAGCACCAGGTTGATTCTCCCACCACTTCTGTAGCTTGACTTCAATGGCCCTGTGCCTTAGGTTTCTACAAAACCAGGTAAACAGCAGCCACTGCCGATCCTTTACCCCTCTCGGTCTCACTTCTTGCATCTTATCCTCAATTTCCCTCAAGAAGTCAGCATACTCCCACACCCCTTCATGTGGGTGCTGGATTCGACTATGTAATTGTTTCTCCAGCTCCACATATCCTTGTTTTGGACAAAAGGCTCTCTTCAGGCACTCCAATAACTCCGTAACACATGTCACTTGGCTGTGCCTTACTCGTGTCAGTGCTGGCCTGTCCAGGAACCCACACAAATATTCCACAGCTTCAAACCCTTGCAGGCCTATCTGTGTTACAGCCTCTTGTGCATCCCTCGCCCAATCATCCCACTCCTTGGCATTCTTAATCCTGCCTGAAAACCTGTTAATACTGGGAAGTGGCCGTGACCACACTATTGACTGAGACTGATGGCTGTTGGTCTGCTGCTGACATAAACCTGCAACAGCCTCTGCCAGTTGCCCCACAGCCTTAAACCCTTCCTGACATCCAGTCCCTGACAGTTCATGGTCAATTACCTTCTCCACCTTCACAGATGTCCCTTCCATGGCTTTGACAACAATATAATAATACTGGACCCAAGTGGACCCAGTGGTGTTCCTCAGGGTTCTGTCCTGTCACCAACTCTCTTCTTATTATTCATTAATGATCATCTAAACCAAACTTCTTGTCCTATCCACTCCTACACTGATGATACCACCCTGCACTTTTCCACGTCTTTTCATAGACGTCCAACCCTTCAGGAGGTAAACATAGCACGCAGGGAAGCCACAGAACGCCTGACTTCTGATCTTTCTAAAATTTCTGATTGGGGCAGAGCAAACTTGGTATTGTTCAATGCCTCAAAAACTCAATTCCTCCATCTATCAACTCGACACAACCTTCCAGACAACTATCCCCTCTTCTTCAATGACACTCAACTGTCCCCCTCTTCTACACTGAACATCCTCGGTCTGTCCTTTACTTATAATCTGAACTGGAAACTTCACATCTCATCTCTAGCTAAAACAGCTTCTATGAAGTTAGGTGTTCTGAGAAGTCTCTGCCAGTTTTTCTCACCCCCCCAGCTGCTAACTCTGTACAAGGGCCTTATCCGTCCATGTATGGAGTATGCTTCACATGTCTGGGGGGCTTCCACTCATACTGCTCTTCTAGACAGGGTGGAATCAAAAGCTTTTCGTCTCATCAACTCCTCTCCTCTAACTGACTGTCTTCAGCCTCTCTCTCACCGCCGCAATGTTGCATATCTAGCTGTCTTCTACCGCTATTTTCATGCTAACTGCTCTTCTGATCTTGCTAACTGCATGCCTCCCCTCCTTCCGCGGCCTCGCTGCACAAGACTTTCTTCTTTCTCTCACCCCTATTCTGTCCACCTCTCTAACGCAAGAGTTAACCAGTATTCTCAATCATTCATCCCTTTCTCTGGTAAACTCTGGAACTCCCTGCCTGCTTCTGTATTTCCACCTTCCTATGACTTGAATTCCTTCAAGAGGGAGATTTCAAGACACTTATCCACCTATTTTTGACCACTGCCTTGACCCTTTTACGGGACTGGCATTTCAGTGGGCATTTTTTTTAATGATTTTTGTTGCCCTTGACCAGTGTCCTTCTTACATAAAAAAAAAAAAAAAAGCAGGAGTTTCTCACAAGACCCAAAAAGGGGTATGACAACTACGCTCTGCTACCAAAACTGTAATGAAGTACCAGCTGCCCACCAGCCAGCCTGGGCTCACCTTAACTTCACCACTGGAGTGAAAACAAAATAAATCTCCTGCCAGGGTAAACAAACATAAAACATACAAATAACACTTTAATGGATATCAAAATAAATCAATACACAACTCGTGTAAACTCACAAGAAAAAAGAAATAACTAAATGAAACTTATACATCTCAAAATTTCCAGTTGCGGGACACCCTCGTTCACACGAACGCTTTTGGTCCCCTGCTGAGTGATGACAGGCGTCTCCCTCTTGTCATCACAAACTGATAGGGCTCAGGATGGCCACACACTACACCATTCCTCCAGTAGACAGGCACACACTGGTGAAGATGGCTGCGGCTACGGTCCTTAAGCATCACCGTGAAACTCCTGCTGTGCTGACAAAACCACACAATCCAAACCTCTAAATAACGCCTCAAGTGTCCGTGTTCCGCGCCAAAGTCCCTCTCGTTCCAAAACAAACACTTCCCATCAAACACCACGCTAAGCAGCTGAACATCACGATGCGTCTAGCTCCGCCTAACTCATCACACAAGCATTTTGCATACGACTGGGGTTAAGCTAATTGGTCGGTAATTACATGGTAAAGATTTACTGCCTTTTTTGAAAATCGGAGTTACGTTAGCTAGCTTTCATTCATCAGGCATTGTACCGGACTGCAAGGATTTGTTGAACAGTAGGGTTAATGGTTTAACTAATTCGGATTTCGCTTCTTTTAAGATGCGGGGTGAGATCGTGTCAGGCCCGGGTGACTTGCTAACTTTAAGTTTATCGAAGCATTTTGACACGTCACTTTCTGTTATATTGATGCTACTTAGGACGTTGTTGTTATTAAGCTGGACTGCTGGCGCCGTAGGGATGTCGCTGAAGTCTACTGTAAAAACTGAGGCAAAGAAAGTGTTTAGAATATTACTAATTTGCTCCTCGTCATTAGTGTAATCTCCATTTACGTCAATTATGGGTCCAGTAGTTGAAGTAATCACTATCTTTTGCCTGATAAAGCTATAAAATTCTTTCGGTTTCGTTTTATTCTGGTTCGCAACATGTAAGTCGGTGGGCCTTTTCCTGTGTTTGATTAACCTCTTTGCTTTATATCTTAGTTCAACGAATTTAGTGCGTTCTTCGTTATTACTGAAGGATTTTAATTTGTTATGTGCATCCCTCTTGGCACCCAGGTTTTTTTTTTTTTTTTATGTAGGAAGGACACTGGCCAAGGGCAACAAAAATCCCCCCAAAAAAATATGCCCACTGAAATGCCAGTCCCATAAAAGGGTCAAGGCAGTGGTCAAAAATAGGTGGATAAGTGTCTTGAAATCTCCCTCTTGAAGGAATTCAAGTCATAGGAAGGTGGAAATACAGAAGCAGGCAGGGAGTTCCAGAGTTTACCAGAGAAAGGGATGAATGATTGAGAATACTGGTTAACTCTTGCGTTAGAGAGGTGGACAGAATAGGGGTGAGAGAAAGAAGAAAGTCTTGTGCAGCGAGGCCGCGGAAGGAGGGGAGGCATGCAGTTAGCAAGATCAGAAGAGCAGTTAGCATGAAAATAGCGGTAGAAGACAGCTAGATATGCAACATTGCGGCGGTGAGAGAGAGGCTGAAGACAGTCAGTTAGAGGAGAGGAGTTGATGAGACGAAAAGCTTTTGATTCCACCCTGTCTAGAAGAGCAGTATGAGTGGAAGCCCCCCAGACATGTGAAGCATACTCCATACATGGACGGATAAGGCCCTTGTACAGAGTTAGCAGCTGGGGGGGTGAGAAAAACTGGCAGAGACTTCTCAGAACACCTAACTTCATAGAAGCTGTTTTAGCTAGAGATGAGATGTGAAGTTTCCAGTTCAGATTATAAGTAAAGGACAGACCGAGGATGTTGAATGTAGAAGAGGGGGACAGTTGAGTGTCATTGAACAAGAGGGGATAGTTGTCTGGAAGGTTGTGTCGAGTTGATAGATGGAGGAATTGAGTTTTTGAGGCATTGAACAATACCAAGTTTGCTCTGCCCCAATCAGAAATTTTAGAAAGATCAGAAGTCAAGCGTTCTGTGGCTTCCCTGCGTGATATGTTTACTTCCTGAAGGATTGGACATCTATGAAAAGACATGGAAAAGTGCAAGGTGGTATCATCAGCATAGGAGTGGATAGGACAAGAAGTTTGGTTTAGAAGATCATTGTTACTGTACGTAAAGTGTATGTACCTCACGTCATTATTCCTCGGCATTTATAAGTGAAATGTTCAATAGTTTTCTATTTGTATGAAAACGTGTAATATGTGTAAGTATCAGTATTTAATGCTATATTAAGCACCGAAGCCGATGCTCACTTGTTAGTAGTGTGGGGTTAACCTGCTAGTCGCCTGCGGGCATCACTCACGGCCAAGTCGCGCTCAGACAAAGATGGGCAGGATGGTGACCGAGGTAAATACTTTAATTTTGTAGTAAAAACTGATTGTCATAGTGCCAAGTCAATTGAATGTATTGTTAATGAATATTGTAATATGTTGAAAGTGTTTAATATCCGTGTATAATGTTATTTTGTAAGAAATTGAGACCGAGAACTTGTTCGCAGTTCTTACGGTCATGCCTACCTCATCAATAAACGTGTCAGGGAGAACTGCCTTTCCTCGACCCTACGATGATGGGTGTGATCAGTAAAACAGATCACCTGAGAGCCAATTGATGCCCAGCCGGTGCGGCTACAGTAAGAACTCGGCCTACAAGCAAGAAATTGGCTCCATGTGAAACCGTAGCAAGAGTGAGTCACAGGACGAGGGGACGCTGACGTAAGCCTATAGGTTGACCTCTGAGGCCCCGGGGTCAGCTCTACCCTTGACGACAACCACTCCCTTCTACCCACTGTGCCTCGCCACCATTTTGTAGAACCCATGGTCACAGGCAAGAAAGTATAATATTATGTATGTGCACTGAATTGAGTAGCCTAAGTGAAAATTACCCATAATTAGGTAGTATTAAGAGTGGTAATATTAATTGCTCTTTCAGTGTCTCAGTATTGACACAATTAAGTTGTTAGATATGTCTGATACTGAGGAAATTAATGCCGTAGATGGCCTTAGGGAAGGTGAGGGTGAGCAAGTGGACAGGGATCAAACTTGTATTGAAGAAGTTAGTGTCAGGGAGCGAGTGCTGACCGACAAAGGAAGAGAATATCAAGTCAGTGTAACCAAAGGAAGAGCAGAGTCCTGTAAGCGTAAATGGAGCAGTGTTACCAGCAAAATTAAGAAAGGACTAAAAATTGTAATTAGCCCCTTTGAATTAGAGCCCATGTCAAGTGAAATAATAGAGGCATTTCATCAGTATTATGTGGAATACTCGTACACAAAACTGGTGGAACTAGAGCCAGAAAAGTCAGAGGAGCTAAATGAAGAGCTGGAACACAATCAACGAGTTCACCATGAAATATTAGGAAGTATAGAATGTAAAAGAAAGGAGTTAAAGAATGACAGAGGATCAATTTGTTCTAGCAAACGGTCTAGGCATTCTAGAGTCTCATCTACTTCATCACGTTCATCAGCAGCACAAAGAAAGCAAGAAGCAGCAGCAAAGGTAGCCAGACTTAAAAAGGAAATGGAATATCATGATAGTTTAGCAGAGGCAGAAGCAATGTTCTCAAAGAAAAAAAAAGAGAGAGATTTAGCAGTTGCTAGTGCAGAACTTAATGCTCTTAGCTTAGTTGAAGAAGAAGTAAAAATGCTTCCAGGTAATGATGAAAGTGTAGAGAAGCAAAGTTATCTTCAACAATACATAGAGTCACAAAATGAAATGAAAGCACAAGCAATTGCAAATCAACAAAGTGACAATGCCATGCCTCACAAATATGTTACATTCCATGACCCACAGGAACCTTCTTCTTGCAATAGAGATAATGAATTGATGACAAATGAAGTACATGGACAAATATTTAGTGAACCTCAGGTAATAAATCTCAACCCTACAGCTCAAAGTCTTGTACCAAGCTCTCGTAGACACACTCATAATGTCAACATGCCTAATAATGTGAATAATGTGAGACAGAATCATCAATCCTTTTCCCATCCTGGGGGAACCTTTGCAATCAACATACCTGATCCCAAGTGGAGCCTCCCTCCAATAGAGCCTAACACTTTTGATGGAGAACCCATGGAATTTCCAAGTTGGTTGAAAAACTTTGAAACTTATGTAGAGTCTAAAACTTCTATTGGTAAAGAGAGACTTGCCTACTTAGACAGGTATACAACTGGTGAGGCAAAGGATGCCATTAAAATGTTAATGCACTTTAACTCTGATGCTGACTATGTGCAAGCAAAGAAAATTCTTAGTGATAGATTTGGAAACAAAAGCATCATAGCTGATGCTTACACAAAAAAGTTAATGAATTGGCTACCAATCTCTCCGCATAATGGTCCAGCATTAACAGCATTCTCAGATTTTTTGAAGTGCTGTTTAGATGCAATGAAACACACTTCTTATTTGTCATTTCTGAATGACCCGAGAGAACAGAGAAAGGTGCTAGTAAAACTCCCTGAACATATTGTTCATGACTGGAGAAAGCAAGCGATGATATAATCTTGATACTAACAGTAATAACAACACTTCTAGTAGCAATGAAGAGCACCACCCACCCTTTGAAATGTTATGTGAATTTGTCCAGAAAGAAGCAAAAGGAGCAAGCAATCCATTTGTTTCCTGGAATTCAGTAAGTAGGGAAGTAAATGATTGGATCAAAACTCAAACAAGGGCAACCAATTGGAAACCAAGGGAATCAAACATCATGACAAAGAATAGAGGGAGTAGAACTTTCATGGCTAAAGCAATTGAGGAAAAACCAATGTGGTCATTCCAAAGTAAAGTAAATGTACAAGCCAACAAACAGTATCCCAAGGACCAGGAAAGGAAAGGATGATTCTGTCACTACTGTACAAAGGATCATGATTTAGATGATTGCAAGGAATTTGCCAAACTTGATGGTAATACTAGGTACAAATTTGCTAAAGAAAAATGGTTATGTACAGGGTGTCTAAAAATGGGTCACAAAGGAAAGGATTGTAGAAGAAGGAAAGTTTGTAAAGTATGTCAGAGATACCATCCCACAGCTCTTCACAATGATGACATGACAAGAACTGAGAGCCAAAAGGTGCCAGCACAAGCAACTCAGCCTAAAGATGATAAACCCACAGTAGTAGCAAATAAGGTCAAAGTTACAGAATCAGTGACACATGACATGCACACCATGATAGTTCCTGTATGGTTACATCATGTTAGTAATGAAGAGAATAAAGTTTTAGTGTATGCCCTGCTGGATGAGCAGTCTGATGCTTCATTCATCAAGGAAAGCACTCTGAATAAATTGGGAGTTAGCGGACCATCAGTGTCCACACAATAAGTGGAAAACAAATCACTGATTCTATCAAAATTCATGGACTTAAAGTAAGAGGTTATACTGAAGAAGTGGAAATATCAATCCCTTCAGCATATTCAACAGAAAACATTTCAGCTGGACGGAGTCAGATACCAAGGCCCGAGACTGCTTGTGACTGGCCCCACTTAAAGGCAATCTCTGACAAACTAATGAAATATGACCCAAACATTGACATAGGACTTCTCATTGGTCTTGATTGTGCAGAAGCTATTATGGCAGAAGAGCAAATAGCAGGTGATAGCAAGAAGCATCCATATGCTCGTAGGACAGAGCTAGGTTGGGGGATCATTGGTAAAATCTCACCCCATTCAAGTCCATTGGAGGATACAGTTGTAGTCTACAGAACAGTGACACAAGAAGTAGAAATCAATGAAGAAAAGAGGGTTAATTTCTTAGTGGTTCCTACTAAAACCAAAGAGATGATTAATCCTTCTCAAGTGAGAGATATGTTTGAACTTGACTTCAGTGATAAAAAGTCAGTTGACACTCCATTATCATATAAAGATAAAAGGTTTATGAGTAAGATGAAAGAAGGAGTACATCAGCTGAAGGATGGCCATTATGAGTTGCCCCTTCCTCTTAAAGATGATAACGTCAAGCTTCCAAACAACAAACTATTAGCAGAGCAGAGACTCAAGAAGTTAAGAGCTAAACTTGAGAAGGATAATCAACACAAAGGTGATTACAAGGTGTTCATGGATGATATGATTACAAAAGGTTATGCAGAGGTTGTACCGACAAAGGATTTAGTTAGGAATGATGGTAAGGTCTGGTACATTCCACATCATGGAGTCTATCATCCGAGAAAGCCAAAGAAGTTGAGAGTTGTCTTTGACTGTAGTGCAAACTACAGGAACCAGTCATTGAACAGTCACCTGTTACAAGGCCCAGACCTTACCAACAAACTTATTGGAGTGTTGTGTAGGTTTAGGCAAGAAAGCATTGCACTTGTATGTGATATAGAAGCAATGTACCATCAAGTGAAGGTCAACCCAGAACACAGAGACATGTTAAGATTCCTTTGGTGGGAAAATGGTGACCTTAATAATGAGATAGCTGAATACAGGATGACAGCTCACCTGTTTGGAGCTACTTCATCTCCAAGTGTAGCCAACTTTGCACTTAAGAAAGCTGCAGATGACTACGGGTGTGGATCTGATGCAGCCAAGTTTGTAAGAAACAACTTTTATGTTGATGATGGTTTGAAGTCAGTAGCTACAATGGATGAAGCTGTCACTCTTATTCAGCAGAGCAAAGAATTATGTTACAAGGGAGGTTTTAACCTTCATAAGTTCTTGTCAAACAACAAAGATGTATTAGCTGCAATTTCTCCTCATGAGAGAGCAGATGGAATTAAAAGTTTGGATTTTAGTAAGAATGAAGACACACTGCCTATAGAAAGAACTTTGGGAGTTGAGTGGTGCATAGAATCTGACACATTTCAATTTAGAATAAAGCTGAAAGACAAGCCACTCACCAGGAGAGGCATTCTGTCAACAGTGAGCTCTATACGTATATGATCCATTAGGTCTAGTGTCACCTCTCATACTGACTGGAAAGCAAATTTTACAAGAATTATGTAAGGATGCAGTTGATTGGGATGATGAGGTGCCAGATTATGTCAAACCTAAATGGTTAAAATGGAAAGAAGAGCTGCACAAACTAGATCAGTTAAAGGTACCTAGATGCTACAAACCTGATGACTTTGGGGAAGTAGAAAAGGTTGAACTCCATCACTTTTCAGATGCCTGTCAAGAGGGATATGGCCAGTGCTCATATATTAGATTAATTAGCAAGACTGGCCAAATTCATTGTGCATTAGTAATGGCAAAGTCACGTGTCACACCTCTAAAAACCATGACAGTTCCCAGACTAGAACTAGCAGCAGCAGTGGTGTCAGTTAGAATCCATAAACTCTTGAAGGGAGAACTTGAATATAATAATGTGGAAAAAGGAGTATGTGCAATTCCTACAACTTAGAAATAAGTGGACAACACCAAAGAGGAATCTCACTGTAAATGACATAGTTATCATCAAAGATCAGAATTTAGCAAGGAACCAGTGGAAACTGGGAAGAGTAACAGAAGTATCTCCTGATCATGATGGCCTAGTAAGAAAGGTTAAGGTCCTGGTTTCATACTGTAATCTCGACAACCAGGGAAGACACATAAAGGCAAACAGGACCATCATAGAGAGGCCAATACATAGTCTAGTATTGCTGTTAGAAGGTAATGCATAATAATAGACCGGAGCATCCCCGCCAAGGAGCCAGTGTAACAAAACATATTATGTGCTAATCCTAGTTTTAAGGTACATACTAATCTTAATTTAAGGTAAATTGTTACACAATTTAGGGGAGCCATGTTACTGTACGTAAAGTGTATGTACCTCACGTCATTATTCCTCGGCATTTATAAGTGAAATGTTCAATAGTTTTCTATTTGCATGAAAACGTGTAATATGTGTGAGTATCAGTATTTAATGCTATATTAAGCACCGAAGCCGATGCTCACTTGTTAGTAGTGTGGGGTTAACCTGCTAGTCGCCTGCGGGCATCACTCACGGCCAAGTCGCGCTCAGACAAAGACGGGCAGGATGGTGACCGAGGTAAATACTTTAATTTTGTAGTAAAAACTGATTGTCATAGTGCCAAGTCAATTGCATGTATTGTTAATGAATATTGTAATATGTTGAAAGTGTTTAATATCCGTGTATAATGTTATTTTGTAAGAAATTGAGACCGAGAACTTGTTCGCAGTTCTTACGGTCATGCCTACCTCATCAATAAACGTGTCAGGGAGAACTGCCTTTCCTTGACCCTACGATGATGGGTGTGATCAGTAAAACAGATCACCTGAGAGCCAACTGATGCCCAGCCGGTGCGGCTACAATCATTAATGAATAATAAGAAGAGAGTGGGTGACAGGACAGAACCCTGAGGAACACCACTGTTAATAGATTTAGGAGAAGAACAGTGACCGTCTACCACAGCAGCAATAGAACGGTCAGAAAGGAAACTTGAGATGAAGTTACAGAGAGAAGGATAGAAACCGTAGGAGCGTAGTTTGGAAATCAAAGCTTTGTGCCAGACTCTATCAAAAGCTTTTGATATGTCCAAGGCAACAGCAAAAGTTTCACCAAAATCTCTAAAAGAGGATGACCAAGACTCAGTAAGGAAAGCCAGAAGATCACCAGTAGAGCGGCCTTGACGGAACCCATACTGGCGATCAGTTAGATGGTTGTGAAGTGATAGATGTTTAAAAATCTTCATGTTGAGGATAGATTCAAAAACTTTAGATAGGCAGGAAATTAAAGCAATAGGACGGTAGTTTGAGGGATTAGAACGGTCACCCTTTTTAGGAACAGGTTGAATATAGGCAAACTTCCAGCAAGAAGGAAAGGTAGATGTTGACAGACAGAGCTGAAAGAGTCTGACTAGGCAAGGTGGAAGCACGGAGGCACAGTTTCGGAGAACAATAGGAGGGACCCCATCAGGTCCATAAGCCTTCCGAGGGTTTAGGCCAGCGAGGGCATGGAAAACATCATTGCGAAGAATTTTAATAGGTGGCATGAAGTAGTCAGAGGGTGGAGGAGAGGGAGGAACAAGCCCAGAATCGTCCAAGGTAGAGTTTTTAGCAAAGGTTTGAGCGAAGAGTTCAGCTTTAGAAATAGATGTGATAACAGTGGTGCCATCTGGTTGAAATAGAGGAGGGAAAGAAGAAGAAGCAAAGTTATTGGAGATATTTTTGGCTAGATGCCAGAAATCATGAGGGGAGTTAGATCTTGAAAGGTTTTGACATTTTCTGTTAATGAAGGAGGTATTCAGCTATTTGTGAGTTCCACCACTTTGGCTTAACGTTTTTAGTGGGACGACAATTTTTCACGGGTACGCATTCTTGCACTGCTTTTAAGTATCTCTCCATGAAAAATTCCCAAAGAGCATTAATATCTGGTTCAGAATTGATTTGAGTTTACAGAAATTTGCTCTTCTGTAGTCAGGGACTTTTCTTTGCTTATATTTGACTCGTTAGCCATGAAGTTTATAATGAAGGTGATTGCGCGGTGGTCACTGTTACTAAACTCCTCGCCGACATTCACATTTTCTATTAATTCATCATTCGTAGCAAGCACGAGGTCAAGGACATGGTTATCACATGTCAGGTTTTGCACAAATTGTGCAAATGAACTTTCTTTTAAGTTATTATACAGGTAGACCAAAATTTCCAAGGATTACGGCGTCGTGTGTGTCACTTATCTCGCTAATTTGGTGGAAAATTTCACTCTCAGTTTGGACTGGCTGGGCTGGTGGTCTGTACATGCTAGATAATGCTAGTTTGGTCCCGTAATTATTCTTTAATAATATAAAGAGAACATCTACGTTTGTAATGAGAGGTTTTGATAAAAGAACTGGATTGAGGCTGGCTTTGATGTAGAATAAAATGCCGCCTCCATGTTTGTTTACACAACTTTTTTTTTTTTCAAATATTATGTATCCGGGAATTTTATATTCTGCTATATATTCCCTGACTTCTACATTTAAGCATGACTGTTATGCCTATTATATCGTGGTCTTCTATGAAGGCTATTTCTTCTAACTCTGAAAACTTATTACGCAAGCTACGAGCGCGATCCTGCTGGGCGTTTTTCGGTCTGAAACTACAAAATTTGTTACTTAGCAGCCTCCCGAGTCGTGCTGCCCCCATCCCGTTGAGGTGCAAACCGTCATCCTGGAAGAGGAAGGGTTTATAATAGAAGTCGTCCCAGAGATTCACGTAATCCACACCTTCATCTGCGCAGGGAGATCTTAGACGGCTGTTAGTACTAAAAGCTCTATCATAGGAAATGGTCGGTGCTCTGGTCCGGGGGAAGATGCCTGAAACAATATTTTGAGATTTAGTCTTATACCGCTGAATCATCCTCTTGTACTTCTCCATCAGCTCCTCGGATCTAGTGTTCTCAACGTCATTAGTACCTGCATGGATGACAAAAAGGGCATTATTTTCCGCTCCGCTGGCTGCCTCATCGCATGCTGCCATGATGTTGTCTAGGCGTCTACCAGGCATACACAAACGTTTCCATGACTCACGGGGCCGACTACAAAACTCGGATAGCTGACCTCTCACTATGGAGTCACCAACCAGTCTCGTCTCGAGGGCGTCTTCCTCCTCTTCGCACAGGACCTTGAATCTGTTGTAGGTAGAAATAGGGAAGAATTTCTTTTTATTAGTGGGAGTGACACTATTCCTGATTACGGTGAAGGGTGTTTCCACATGCGCATGGGGGAGCGGCGCGGTGGGCTTGGCGTGGGTGGCGGCGGGTCTGGCGGGGGTGGAGGCAGAGGCGGGTGCGGTGTCTGGGAGAGAGCAACCAATATTAGCAGAAACAAAGTCCTTAAGAACTACAAACTGCCGTGCGAGGTCATCATACTTCTTACATTTCTCCTCGTACTTCTCATGCAGCCTCTCGATCTTTCTCTGTATATGGCACAACCTGCAAGCTGAGGAGTTCCTAAAATATTGGGCGAAAAACTTGCCTTGGCAGGCGTCGCATTGTCTGAGAAGAGAAGGCATGATGAGCAGCGACGGTAGCAGTCGTTTAAACAACCGAAGAAGCAGGAACAACAGCAGTCAAGACTGAGTACAGCAACAAAACAGGACGAGCGCAGTGTGGCCTGGCGGGAAAACGGGTAAGGGTTGGGCAGGGATTGGCGGGGGAGCGAGGGTGATGTGGGGGCTGGCTGCGCAAGTCAACTCCCTGGGGAATTCAAAGTTGCCGGAGCAAGTGGTGGTTTTCTACTTGCTGTTGAAATTACACGTAAACAAACCAAAAAATCTAATAAGGACTAGTGGTCAGAAAATAAACAGCCAAACTGGCAAGGAAAGTATCTATATACGAGTAACTACGAGTCTATCACTGTGTGTGTGTGTAAAGAGGTGTGTAATATGTATGTAGAAACAATAGCTAGGAAGTAAAGGGGTGTAGGTACTAAGGGTATAAATCAACACTTAGCAATGCTGCGAAGCGAAGCAGAATAGTTGACCGGAACGTGCTCGGTGACCTCTTCCCTACAGTATGTCGCGAGAACAGCTGAAGAAGAAGAAGAAGAAGCAGAAGAAGAAGAAGAAGTAGGAACGAGAGAGAGAGAGAGAGAGAGAGAGAGAGAGAGAGAGAGAGAGAGAGAGAGAGAGAGAGAGAGAGAGATTTCGTGAATATTCTCATAGCATGGTGAAGGAGGAAGGTAAAGGAAGGCAGAGGCGAGGGAGAAAGAGGGAAGAGGAGAGAGGAGGAGGCGGAGGGGAGGAGGAAACACTTTCAAGCACAACTACTGCAATCGTCAGTTTATCGCTTGAAGTAGTAAAGCTTCACAAAACAAGACTGACATAATAATATAAATATTTCTATATTCTATATTCTATACTATATAAACACGATAAAAAAAAATGTTTTTTCTCGTGTTTTGTGACAATATATAAATATTTCTATTATTATTATTTTGTGAAGTTTTACTACTTGAAGCGATAAACTGACGATTGCAGTAGTTGTGCTTGAAAGTGTTTCCTCCTCCCCTCCGCCTCCTCCTCTCTCCTCTGAGATGCCAGTCCCAGAAAAGGATTCAAAGCGGTAGTAAAAAATTGAAGGGTAAGTGTTTTGAAACCTCCCTCTTGAAGGAATTCAAGTCATAGGAGGGTGGAAAGTACAGAAGGCAGGGAGTTCCAAGGTTTACCAGAAAAAGGGATGAATGATTGAGAATATTGGTTAACTTTTGCATTAGAGAGGTGGACAGAATAGGGGCGAGAGAAAGAAAAAAAGTCTTGTGCAGCAAGGCCGCGGGACGAGGGGAGGCATGCAGTTAGCAAGATCAGAAGAGCAGTTAGCATGAAAATAGCGGTAGAAGACAGCTATTGCAGCGATAAGAGAGAGGCTGAAGACAGTCAATTAGAGGAGAGGAGTTGATGAGACGAAAAGTTTTTGATTCCATCCTGTATAGAAGAGCAGTATGAGTGGAACGCCCCCAGATATGTGAAGCGTACTCCATACATGGACGGATAAGGCCCTTGTACAGAGGTAGCAGCTGGGGGGTGAGAAAAACTGGCGGAGACGTCTCAGAACACCTAACTTCATAGAAGCTGTTTTAGCTAGAGATGAGATGTGAAGTTTTCAGTTCAGATTATAAGTAAAGGAGAGATCGAGGATGTTCAGTGTAGAAGAGGGGGGACAGTTGAGTGTCACTGAAGAAGAGGGGATAGCTGTCTGAAAGGTTGTGTCGAGTTGACAGATGAGAGAATTGAGTTTTTGAGGCATTGAACAATACCAAGTTTGCTCTGCCCCAATCAGAAATTTTAGAAAGATCAGAAGTCTGGCGTTCTGTGGCTTTCCTGCATGAAATGTTTACTTCCTGAAGGGTTGGACGTCTATGAAAACACGTGGAAAAGTGCAGGGTGGTATCATCAGCGTAGGAGTGGATAGGACAAGAAGTTTGGTTTAGAAGGTCATTGATGAATAGTAAGAAGAGAGTGGGTGACATAACAGAACCCTGAGGAGTACCACTGTTAATAGATTTAGGAGAAGAACAGTGACCGTCTACCATAGCAGCAATAGAACGATCAAAAAGGAAACTTGAGATGAAGTTACAGAGAGAAGGGTAGAAGCCGTAGTTTGGAAATCAAGGCTTTGTGCCAGACTCTATCAAAAGCATTTGATATATCCAAAGCAACAGCAAAAGTTTCACCAAAATCTCTAAAAGAGTATGACCAAGACTCAGAAAGGAAAGCCAGAAGATCACCAGTAGAGCGGTCCTGCGGAACCCATACTGGCAATCAGATAGAAGGTTGTGAAGTATTAGATGTTTAAGAATCTTCCTGCTGAGGATAGATTAAAAACATTAGATAGTCAGGAAATTAAAGCAATAGGACGGTAGATTGAGGGATTAGAACGGTCACCCTTTTTAGGAGCAGGTTGAATGTAGGCAAACTTCCAGAAAGAAGGAAAGAATGGAGAGCTCTGCAAAAAGGGAAGAGAGTCAGAATGTCCTCCACTTTGGAAGTTAAGTAGACAAAGAATTTCTTATAGTCAGAGGAATTAGGTGAGAGGTATACAGCACAGATAAATTTAGTTTGAGAATGACTCTGTAGTCATAAGAACATAAGAAATAAGGGAAGCTGCAAGAAGCGACCAGGCTTACACGTGGCAGTCCCTGTATGAAACACCTACCTATTTCCATCTGTTATCCCCATCCATAAACTTGTCTAATCTTCTCTTAAAGCTCTCTAGTGTCCTAGCACTAACTACATGATTACTGAGTCCGTTCCACTCATCTACCACTCTATTTGAGAACAAATTTTTTTCCTATCTCCTTCCTAAACCTAAATTTTTTAAGCTTGAACCCGTTATTTCTTGTTCTACTCTGGTTGCTGATCCTAAGAATTTTGCTTACATCTCCCTTGTTATAACCCTTATACCACTTAAAGACTTCTATCAGGTCCCCTCTTAACCTACGTCTCTCTAAAGAATGTAGATTTAACAGCTTCAACCTCGCCTCGTAAGGAATACTCCTCATCCCCTGTATCCTTTTAGTCATTCTCCTCTGTACTGATTCTAATAGACCTATATCTTTCCTGTAATGTGGGGACCAGAACTGCACAGCGTAGTCTAGATGAGGTCTGACCAGCGCCAAGTATAATTTTAATATTACTTCCGGCCTTCTACTTTTAACACTCCTTAAAATGAATCCTAGTACCCTATTTGCCTTGTTTCTGGCTTCTATGCATTGTTTCCCTAGACGGAGTTCAGAGCTAACTATAACTCCTAAATCTTTCTCGTACCCTGTACCTACCAAAGTTTGGTTGTTTAATGTGTACCTATTGTGTGGGTTTCCTCTACCTACGCTAAGCACTTTGCATTTATTGATATTAAATTGCATTTGCCATCTATACGTCCATTCATTCATTCTATCTAAGTCTGCCTGCAAGGCGATGGCATCCGATTCTGACCTAATTAATCTACCTATCTTTGTGTCATCCGCAAATTTACTAACATCGCTACTAATTCCACTATCCAAGTCATTGATATATATTAGAAATAACAATGGCCCCAATACTAATCCCTGTGGCACCCCACTAATTAAATGACTCCACTCGGATTTCGATCCGTTTATTACCATTCTCTGTCGCCTGTTACCAAGCCATGACCCTATCCAGCCTAACACCTTCCCATCTATCCCGTGTGCCCTAACCTTTCTCAGGAGCCTTTGATGGGGTACCTTGTCAAATGCTTTACTAAAGTCCAGATATAAGATATCATAACTATCACCATTATCTACTGCCTCGTACACCTTACTGTAAAAACTTAACAAGTTTGTCAGGCAAGACTTCCCCTTCGTGAAGCCATGCTGTGACTGATTTATCAAGTTATGTTTGTCTAAATATTCCCTAATGTTCCTCGCTATTATTGACTCTAACATTTTACCTACAACTGAAGTTAAGCTGACAGGTCTATAATTAGACGCTAAAGTTTTATCTCCTTTCTTAAAAATGGGTACTACATTAGCCTGCCTCCACATTACTGGTACCTCACCCGACTCCAGTGATTTCCTAAAGAAAGAAACTAACAGCTCACTAATAATCTCTTTACATTCCTTACGTACTCTGGGATATATTTCATCAGATCCTGGTGACTTGAACTTTTTTAGCCTATCTATCTCCTGTTCCATTATCTCCCTAGTTATGGAAATATCTCTCAGCTTCTCATTCTCATCTGCTCTAAACACCTGTTCACTATTTGGCATATCCTGCATGATTTCCTGGGTGAAGACAGTTAAAAAATAATAATTCAGAAGTTTACTTATCTCCTCCCCAGAACTAACTAGCTCCCCATCTGCTGCCTTTAATGGACCTACAGTATCCTTATTCTTCGTCCTGTATATCTGATAAAATCCCTTGGGGTTCGTCTTCGCCTGGCTGGCTACCTTTAATTCATAATTGTCCTTAGCTTTCCTCGTTAACTTCCTGACTGTTTTAACTAATTCATTATATTGTGTCCTTAAAACTTCTTCACCTGCCCTTAATGTCTTATATATACTTCTCTTACGCCCTATATAATGCTTTAACCTAGCAGTCATCCATTTAGGGTCATTTTTTTGTGATCTTATTGTTCTATAAGGGATATTTGCTAACTGACCTGTATGAACTTTATCTACGAAATATTTATACAATTCATCTACATTTACTTCACCTAATCCCCTCATCTCGTCCCCTACCATCCTCTCCACTCCCTCATCTACTCGCCTCGACCTCACTTCTCTCATTTCAGCATGACCTGACATTCCAACATCCTCACACCTGTCTCCCCCCTTCCTCTTTCCTCCTCCCTTCCGGACACATCTTCCCTTCTCTTGTCCTACTCCCTCACGCCTCACCTCACCTCTCTCATTCTGCCTTATCTCTCTGAACTCCGTCCCTGACCTGACCTCACCCTGCATCCTTTGCCAGTCCACCCCTTGGAGGTACCTTTTTAATTCTTCAAAATCTGCTCTCCTAAAGTCAGGTATTTTACTAGTGTTTTTGTTTCTAACAGTTTCTTCCCATTCTAAATTGTACCTAATTTCCCTATGGTCACTGTTACCTAGCTGTCCTCCAACCTCTACCTGCGTGACTGCTTCCTCCCTGTTAGTAAGAATTAAATCTAGAATATTATTCCCCCTTGTGGGTTCTACGACTGCCTGTTTTAAAAAAAATTATCCTGAATTACCTTAAGAAATTCCTCTGCTTTCTTGTTACCCACAATCAGACTCCAGTCGATATTCCTAAAATTAAAATCTCCTACCACACATACCTGACTGTACCTGCCTGCTCTAATTTAATTCCTGCCACAGTGAGGTGTTAATTTCCTCTGTACTGGTCGGTGGTCTGTAAACTACTCCTAGTACTACTGACTGCGATCCTTCCTTAATATCTACCCATATCGACTCCGCTTTGTTATCTGTTTTAATTCTATTGTTCATACAACACTGTAATTTGTCCCTAACGTATAACGCGACGCCTCCTCCTCTCCTGTTTTCTCTATCTTTATAGAACATTGTATACCCATCTATCTTAACCTCTGGATTAAATACTTTTCCTGACATATCTAACCAAGTTTCAGTTAAAGCAATGATATCAAATTTCTCTACGCTCGCTATTCCTCTAAGCAAGTCTATTTTATTCAAAATACTTCTACAGTTTGTCTAGTAAACACTTAAGCTATTTCTCACCATCCCTGAGCTAGCTACCTTTCTAGATTTAACTAATTTGCCCCTCGCTTTCTCCTCACTACCCCTTCTTCCCTCCCGACTAACGAAAAAAGTGCTGGAGTGCAGTTACCTCCCGCTCGAGTGTTTCGGCCAAAACACGAACACCCTGGCGTGACAAATGCACTCCATCCCTGGCGTACAAGGTGTCCCTACCATAGAAAAGGTCCCAGTTGTCGATGAACGTCCATCCATTACTCCTACAATGATTCGCGAGCCTGCGATTCACTGTAATAGCCCTGGACAGCCACTCAGCACCAACTCCCCTCCTCGGCAAGACACCACATTCCACGGGGATCCCTCCCTTGTCCCTAATCCTGTCCAAAGCCTGTCGAAACCTCCTGATAAGCTCCTCACTCCTGACCTTACCAAGGTCATTCCCTCCCGCACTGAGAAAAACATTGGGCTTGGTCCCATCTTTTTCCAAGCACGTGTCTAGCCTATCAGCTACCTTCCCTATCCCAGCCCCCGGCAAACACACCCTCGACCTACGCTTCCTATCCCTAGCACAGAACGCACTATCTAAGTGCCTAACCTGACAATCACCAAACACAAGCACTCTACCTTGGTGCAGGGTAACTGCATCTGCTCCCTCCTTCTTGCCTCCTTCCGCCCTGTCCACCTCCTTCTCCTTCCCTTCCTCCAGCACATTGAAGGGATTCTTCGTCTCCACGCAAGGTGCTCTGAGGACCTTCATCCTCTTGGCTCCTCTGCACACAACCGACCACTGCTCTTCTGTCGCCTTACTAGGTAAGGTGACGGTGGGGCACGACCCTCCCACAGGTGCTGAGATCCTCTCATAGAACTCAGCCTGCAGGTCTGAGATCCTCTCACGAAACTCAGCCTGCACCTCCGAGATCCTTCGATGGAACTCAGCCTCCACCTCTGAGACCTTCGCAACGAAGGCCTCGAGAACAGAACTAACACAACCAGTCGACTCAGCAACACAAGGCGCCATGTCTACACTAGCCAGCTATATTAGCGTCAGGTCACTGCTCACTAAACACGTCCGTTCACTAGGAACCCTGACCTGAGACTGAGTAACCCTGACCTGAGACTGAGGAACCCTGACCTGAGACTGACTGAGGAACCCTGACCTGAGACTCGTAGCCATATGGTGGAAAACTCGGAAGATTCAAGAGCATGGGCACCTGAGGAGGTATTTTGCTGATTTTCCTTGGAATGACTACTGCTTCCGTGTCAGAGACCCGTCTTTGTGTGCTGAGCGCATAACAGAGGTGATAGTGTCTGGCATGGAGGCGTACATTCCTCACTCTTTTTCTCGTCCTAAACCTTCTAAACCTTGGTATAACACAGCTTGTTTTCGTTCTATACATGATAGAGAGGTGGCTCACAAAAGGTACTTGAGCCTTCCATCACCAGAATCTCATGCACTTTATATTTCTGCCTGGAACCATGCCAAGTCTGTTCTCCAACTAGCCAAAAACTCCTTCATTAACAGAAAATGTCAAAACCTTTCAAGATCTAACTCCCCTCGTGATTTCTGGCATCTAGCCAAAAATATCTCCAATAACTTTGCTTCTTCTTCTTTCCCTCCTCTATTTCAACCAGATGGCACCACTGCTATCACATCTATTTCTAAAGCTGAACTCTTCGCTCAAACCTTTGCTAAAAACTCTACCTTGGACGGGTCTGGGCTTGTTTCTCCTTCTCCTCCACCCTCTGACTACTTCATGCCACCTATTAAAATTCTTCGCAATGATGTTTTCAATGCCCTTGCTGGCCTAAACTCTCGGAAGGCTTATGATGGGGTTCCTCCTATTGTTCTCCGAAACTGTGCCTCCGTGCTTGCACCTTGCCTAGTCAAACTCTTTCAGCTCTGTCTGTCAACATCTAGCTTTCCTTCTTGCTGGAAGTTTGCCTACATTCAACCTGTTCCTAAAAAGGGTGACCGTTCTAATCCCTCAAACTACCGTCCTATTGCTTTAATTTCCTGCCTATCTAAAGTTTTTGAATCTATCCTCAACAGGAAGATTCTTAAACATCTCGCTCCTAAACCGTCCGTCATTTTAACTTGCGATTTGGCAGATTTTATGAAGCTACAGAGGCACAATGGCGGCATCCGATACATCTTGTTTTGCCTGGACGTTTTCAGCAGGTACTTGAAAGTGGCAACGCTGACAAGTAAATCTGGATGCAGTAGCCTGCAAGAGCTGAAAAAAATTTTAGAGTCGGGGAGTTTTACAGGCGTGTCGCGTCTTTTTACCGATCAGGGAACCGAATTTTATAATCAAGCAGTGAAAAAATATCTAACTTTGAAAGGTATTACCTTGTATTCCAATTACTCGCGCGAAACAAAGGCAAGTTTGGCAGAAAGGGTCATCCGAACCATAAAGGCAAAAATATATAAATATCTCATGCAGAACAATACACTGATGTATATTAACATCTTGCCCACCCTAATAAACACGTACAATCACATCCCACACCGCGGTTTGGGTGATAACCAAACACCGGCCCAGGTTCACCGCCTCTGTGAGCTGTCACAAGTCAGGATGCAATTTAAATGAATGTATTTAAATTGGCCAAAAGGAAAGAAAGTCGTCAGTCATAAATTAGATGTGGGAGACATTGTATGATTACAACGTGCTTCCCGAACGCAATTTAAATTCAATAAGGGTTATACCATCAACAATACCGAGGAGCTTTTTAAGATAAGTCGTGTGGATTAATCACATAAAATCCTTATTTATTACATAAGGGATTTGGCGGGTGAGGACGTGACCGGTGCATTCTACAAGGAAGAATTAATCAAGTCCTCTCTTCCAACACATTACCAGGTCGATATATTACGATCGAAGGTCGAGCGAGGTAAGAGAAAGTACTTCGTCCGCTGGTGTGGACATCCAGATAAATTTGACAGCTGGATAGATGCGGACAACTTAGTAAGATATGGATGAGGAAAAACCATTGATATTGAAGTACAAGGATTTGGTTTTCCTTCTCTCTCATGTCCTCCCTAAATTGCAGAAGCAGGTCTTGCAGAGTTTGAATAAGCGCTAAGTCAATTACATCTCGAAAATATTCGCCAACTTTTTGAAGAAACGCCTGACGGACTATGATACCATCATTAACCGCCTGAAAAAATTTGAGAGTGATATTCACACTGTAGCCTGAAGAAGACGCCTGTGTACAAGAAAAAAAGCCATTCTAATCTCCAAACGAGGTGGCAGCATATTGGCTGCGTTACTCCCAATAGCCGTGTTGGCAATAACAAGTTTACTACAAAGATGAAAGAATATTGTTTAGTTCCTGTCTCAGTTGCCGAGAGGTGTAAGTTTAAACTGGCCGACGTCGCAACTCCGCACCGATTCACATCAAAACAAGTCAAGAAAAGAAAAAACTTCACTTCCGCCGCCGGCCACCACTGCCACCGACACCTCCACCGCAGTACCGCCGTCACGCGTGCCTGTCAATCCGCCCTTGTATGATTTAATTCAAGTTGCTGTTCCACCTTCCTTTAGAGAATATAGTTTATCTCTCTTGAAATTATTGGAGGGTAAACCTGGGATTTCATGGGATGATCGCAGTAACTTACTTTCGCCATTTTCGGGGATAAGCATGTTTGATCTCATACGAGTACTTGGTCATGGAAAGGGGGACGCAAAAAGACTTTCAGCCAATAAGCGTCCATTATTATCACTGCTACTTCGCTTGGCGCAACTCCCTGCAGACACCATCAGAAATACGACTCAACAAAGTAAACTGATAGGCGATGGAATCAGTCACATCTGGGAAGCATATTAAAATGAAAAGGCCCCGTCTTACTCTGTAAACGAGTAAATAAATCAATAATGCATGAGTCACTGACGTGCATGTGTCAGGCGCATCTGGGGTGCAGACCCACGGATGGATAATTGATAAGGGTTATGGTCAAAAAAAAGGTTCATCCCCGTTACCCACATCCCCTAATAAATAATATGTTCCCTGCCCTCCATCCCTTCCCACCAACAAAGGAAAAAAAATTAATACCTGCGTCAATTTGAACGAATAATTCTACTATGCAAGAGGTGTAATATTGACCAATAAGTGCGAATAAAGGTCCGCGATGCCACATTTCACAGAGGGTTTGACGTGTGGATCTACCCTCCAATTACTCGTCAAGATGAAGGTGGTCGAGGGTAGGCTGACCGGCGGCGCCTTCTGCGATCGTCGCTGTTATATTGCTTACACGGTAAATGCAGTCTCCACCGAACCGTGCTGGATTGCGGGGGACCTCAAAACGATTTATCCATACGAGAATACGCATGCGGCTAGAAAGAGACTCTACTCGCTTCATTGGGCCACGGCAAACACGAGAGATGAACCAAGACGTATCATTATCCACGCGCCTCCCACAGGAAGCGTAAATCTCCCTCACCTGGTGGCCTCCGTGACTCAGTATGGTTGGGGCGAGGCCGTCGAGGGTGTGCGACAGGCAATTGCGACATCAAAGGATTTGCTTTTTGCTTTACGTGGAAGGACTCAAGATGGATACAAGCGTGAACCGACATCAACACTTCCAGAATTGCCTGAAAAAGATTGCCCTGCTAGCCATGGCGAACACTGAAGTGGAGCGAATTATCATCCTGGAAGGAATGGGGTGCAGAGGTCGCTGCCAGGATGAGTGGACGAATAATTACCTGCCTATGGTGGAAGGGCAGGTGAAGCGACTTCAACCTTTTGGAGTTGAAACTATTCTGGTGAAGAAGTCTGAATAACTATATCATGTAAATTTTTAAAATAAAGTTTATGTGTGTTTGACGAATCGAGTATAAATGTATTCCTTAATTGGGATGGGCATTATTATTTATTTTGATCATGGCGGGAGCAGAGCATTATCTGTATTTGATGAGTCTGGGCAACACTGACCTCTACCCCCATAACCAGCCCCATCGCCTTGAAAATAGAATCACTCCACCCATCCATCTTGATCCAAATAAAGAATATGAAGTAGATCTGATAAACTGCTTTTATCCAAAACAGTTCTTGGGTCTAGTGGCGGGTGATTATGCTTGCAGGATTGATATTTGGGCCATAGCCCACGCCGATGAAACACGCATGTATAAACTCCATACATACACACCTCGAACAAGCATGGAGGTGGGCGATACTGGGTATATGGTTGACGTCATTAATATCGAATTGGCCGCAGAATTAAAAAGCAATATGAAGACTGAGTATGACCGGTATTTTGAGGGCGATCAATTTTTTAACTATAATGAAAAAACGCAAAGGGTGGAGCACGTCCTTTGGAATGCCCCACAGTGCGACAACAATGGCCATTTCTGCTACTTGACTGCGAAATTTGGATCCAGGATGGCTCAAATCTTGGGCTTTGATTATTACGCCAAGTATAATTTATACAGTTCATACGCCGAAAACGACTATCCCTTCATTCCCGCCCCTTTCCCACCTCGAATGGATGGGGGGATAGATTTCGCACTATTTTACGTGGACTGTGTGTTACCGATGATATATGGTGGTCAGCATGTCAACTTATTAGAAGTCATTAGCATGGAATCCGCCGGCGGTAAAGATTTCCATCAGACTGCATATAAATCGCTCAGTAAAACTATTATCGATTCGATTGCGATTCAACTCGCGGATCAAGTTGGCCGAGCCATTCACTTTGGGAGGGGTAAATCGATTACACTCTTACTGCATATCAGACAGAAATAAATAGCCGGTGATTATGCTCGGCGTCTTATTCATGACAAGAGTGTTCACACCTCCCACTAGAGCGGAATATGACTTGCTTTTTATGCAAAGCAAAGGCGGGGGGCGGTTAGACGACATCCGGGTTTTTATTCCACCCCACTCAAGAAGAGATGGCGGCCTATTTCCCGTTTTGAGTGGCTTTGCTAAAAGAGCAATTCCCTTTCTCATGCGCACTGTGGCACCCATAGTGCTCCAAATGGGAAAAGGTTTATTAACAGATGTTTTAGAGGGGAAACGACTTTGCAAATCATTAAGAAATAGAAGTGTCGCCGCTGTGAAGGGTGTGGGTGAAAGGATAGTTCGAGGTGGACAAGTAATGAAAAAGAGGAAAGTTGGAGTCGGAAAAAAAAAAAAAAAAGAGAAAACAACCAACCAGGCAACTAAAAAGAAAGACTTGCTATAAAGCAGATATCTTCAATATTTAGCTTAGTCGCGAAGATGACTCATTACAGGCCGGATGTGCAAGGTGGAGCGACCTCCACCCCCCTGAGCAATTATCTGACGGCTGTGAGTGAGAATTTCCCGCGGGTGAATCGCCTGCATACCATCAAATCGTCAGTCGCTGAGAGGGGAAAGCTGGACGTATTACCCGTTAATTTAGACGCTAATGCTAATAATCATGCGGGGATTAACGACCCTTACAATGAATTTAGACTACCTGGTATTCCAGGACAATTTTTGGATCTATCAACGCTGTCTCTAGAATTGCGAGTTAGCATGGCGAAGGTGGACGGGGCGCCACTAGACGATGACGATCACGTCGTTTTTAGTAATGGCTTGAATAATACGATGTTTAAGTCTTGCGCTTGTTATTTTAACAAACAGTTTGTGGAGTCATCCTCTTTGTTCAACTATCACGCCTTCATTAAAATGATTACAGCAATCCCACAGGATAAAATTGACTCTATCGGTCGTGTCGCCTTCTACCACCACGATTATGATGGATGAAAAGGCATAATCAATAAATTTGATGAAGACTATTTCACTGGGGGAAATAAAGACGAGAAACAAATGATAAAAGATTGTAAAACGCACGGCATTTCGATGACTGCGCCTTTGTTTTCGGATATATCAAGTCTGGACGCTTATCTGCTTGACTCTGTTGATGTGAGAACTCGATTAGAATTGGCTAACAAAACATGGATTCTTAATTCACACCAAGACACCAGCAGTTTCAAATTTAAACTCGAGATGCCTAAGTTATGGGTTGACCACGTCACGCTGCATCCACCCGCCTTAGAATCGTTAAATAACTCCTTGACTCTAAATCCAATGCAATACACTTTCAATAGAACACTCAATAAGACGTATGTATTAGCCGCCAATCAAACATCTTTGATTGCTGAATTACCTTTCGCACAAATCATACCTCAAAATTTGACCATGGCAATAGTTGATATGGACAGCTTACAAGGTGTAATTAATAAGAATGGTTTATATTTTCATCACGCCGATCTGTCACATGTACATATCACCGTGAACGGGGCGATCATTTATAATGTTCGCAGCTCTTTCTCACATCACGCATGAAAATTATTTTACACGACCCTTGAGTCACTAGGATTGGACATGTGTAATTCCCTAACATTTGATGCTTTTAATAAAGGTCGGACAGTATGTTTCTTTAACTTTGTGATGGAGGACGTGCACAATGCCATCTCTCTGGATAAATCAGGAAATCTAAGAATTAATCTGTCTTTTGCTAAGGGATGTAATCACAACCGTGTCATGGTGTTTTTTGCCGACGCTACTGGTGTCATAGAAATTGATCATTATCGTCACGTTCGCTACATTGTTCGCACATAAGCCGTCATGAATGCACATGAAATACAAGCCGGTCTAGCAGGCATCTTGGGTGATCGAGTTTATTTTTTAGGCTGTCACGACCGGCGCCATGTGACAGAGCTGATAAATCTTGCCAGAAAACAGGCGAAGCCATGCGTTTTCATTCTAAATACATTGAGTGACTCGAAGACCATGGGCCACTGGATTACTGTTTATCTTAATTTTCAAAGTCAGACCATAGGCTATTACGATAGCTATAACTTACACCCTAAATACAATTCCGCCGTCTTACATCATTTTATGCAAACTTGTCCACATATGAAAATTAGCACATTAAATTATCAACTTCAGGGGTTGCATTCCCTCGTGTGTGGCATTTATTGCATGTTCTTTTGCCTTGTACTGAGTTGGTATACATTAAAATGTGCAATGTGCATTATTCATACCACCTTCAAAAAGCATCAATATCTATATGATGACAAAAAAATTACTCGTATGGCTTACGTAATATTTCGTAAAATGCCGCATTGCATGCCTACGTTTTGCCTGGCTGGCAACTGAGCGAGATGTCATAACATCTGTAAAGCGGTAATAAGGTAGATGGGGGGGGAAAGGGACGGGGTGTAGGAAAGGGGTCAATATGGGGTAATTGCCGACGGATAAGCGTCACTTCGCCATCGCCTCTCAACCCAGTCAGATGTCGAGGCCTCATCTCCAAGAATGGAGCAAGCTGACAAGCATTTCATCTTGAGAACCACGGGTAAGTACACCATTCCCTTGCATGCCATCATGCATCTTCGCTATTGTAAATTACATTAACGTTCTTTTGCCAATGAATAAGAAGAGGGGGAGGGAGAGGGAAAAAAAAC
>NC_087189.1:7600000-7605000 GCF_035594125.1 Scylla paramamosain | reverse complement strand
TTCCTCTGTGAGGTTTACAAGGAGTAATGTTTCATAGCTGCACTAATTTCTTTCACTCTTGAACTGGCTGCCGTCCTTTGCATCCATCTTAAGGACAAGCAGCATGTTGGCCCGGCAAGGAGAGCAGCGCTTTGTTTACATCAGCTAAATTATCGACATGTCCAGAAATTACATATCGCTCTTAATAATGCTCTAGAATTCCTTAGATATATTCAAGATTAATTCACAAACATAAACTACCACCAAAAGAGCGACATCTTGTTATATTTGATTCACAATAATGCTGCTACATTTAGAAAAGCCGCATTTCTATTCCTAGGAGTAACTTATATATATATATATATATATATATATATATATATATATATATATATATATATATATATATATATATATATATATATATATATATATATATATATATATATATATATATATATATATATATATATATATATATATATATATATATATATATATATATATATATATATATATATATATATATATATATATATATATATATATATATATATATATATATATATATATATATATATATATATATATATATATATATATATATATATATATATATATATATATATATATATATATATATATATATATATATATATATATATATATATATATATATATATATATATATATATATATATATATATATATATATATATATATATATATATATATATATATATATATATATATATATATATATATATATATATATATATATATATATATATATATATATATATATATATATTATAAATCTTTTTAAGAAGATTTATAATGCTGATCTGGCAATCAACTTCAATCAAATATATATATATATATATATATATATATATATATATATATATATATATATATATATATATATATATATATATATATATATATATATATATATATATATATATATATATATATATATATATATATATATATATATATATATATATATATATATATATATATATATATATATATATATATATATATATTATATTACAGAATGAAGAAAGACAAGCATGATAAGAAGAAAACCGAACAGGGGAGAGAGGAGGAAGAAGAGTACCAAGAGTGGTCGAGCCCCTTAGAGTTCCTCCTCTCCTGCGCTTCTATCTCTCTCGGGCTGGGCATCGTCTGGAGGTTCCCCACTACGGCCTTGGAGAACGGAAGCGGTGCTTTCCTTTTCCCTTACATCATCGTTTTGTTCTCAATAAGCAGAGTGAGTGTGGCTGATGCATGTCATATATATGTGTTGTATCCTTTAGTAATTATATTTTAGGTTTAGTTACGGTAACCCGATAATTCGATAATGTTCTCAGTTTCATTGTCTTACACATAAAAAAAAATAATAATAATTAGGAAGTAATGCATAATATTGGCGTCACCCCTGTAACATGTGTCATTCCTTACCATGCGATGACGCAGCCGCTTTATTTCCTGGAGCTAGCTATTGGACAGTTCTCTTCTTCCAACTGCACCAAAGTGTGGAGGATGGTGCCACCGTTCAAAGGTACGTCACCCATCACTTCATATTCATATTCGGCTGAAGTAAACAATAATACCTTATCAATGTCTGCAAATTTTCCTTATTATATCAACCAAAGTTATTGTTACACAAAAAAATCATAAGTAATGCTTGGAAATGGCTGCTTTGTATTGTGTTCTCGCATCCTCATATCCACAAATACTCCTGTCAATATCCTACCAATACCACCACGCTTCAAGTGCTTTCTTCCTTTTTTTCCCGGTACAGGTATCGGTTACGTACAAGTATTCGTCTGTTACTGCGTTCTAACGTATTTCGCTTCGCTGGCAGCGGTGATGCTTTTCTATTTGGTCATGTCCTTCAGCAAGGTTCTTCCGTGGTCGGTGTGTGACGACGTCTGGGCGGACGAGAACTGCGTTGGCGCTTCCAGCACCAACGTCACCTACACCGACAACTTGCAGTCTTCCTCGGAGCAATACTACTAGTGAGCTTCAACGTGGACCCCAGTACAAATGTCTAGTTTTAGCAGAACATTTAAAACATTTGCAGTTACTCCTGTATTTCTTTTAACAGCTTATCCTTTTCTTCTCTTCTCTGTGGCACCGTCTGCTGCCCCATCCCCCTCTTCTCCACCATTGCCGCCGCCACCGCCGACGCCGCAGCCGCTACGTGTTGCGAATTAAGGAGGACATCAGTGACGGCATCGGCCCCCCTGAATGGCGTCTGGCGCTCTGTCTTCTCTTGTTTTGGGTGCTGCTCTTCTTCACCGTGGCCTGGGGCATCAAGTCTTCAGGAAAGGTCAAGCATGATCATTTTATGTTCAGATCGGTTAGTTTCCAAACAGCAACATTGGAGAACAAAGAGCATCATTCAGGGTTTTGTGGACGCCCTTGATGCAGGTCACGGCTGCTGGAACTGTGTGCCACTTCTCGGCGAATATTGCTGTATGCAACGTATTTTCTGTCTGTAAAATTGCTAAGACTGAGGTTGTAAAAACGTCATGCGGGGCTATGCATCTATTGCACTGGTTATTATAAGTTAATAGCACTAGCAGGTTGAGAGTCACTGCTCTGGATCACTGAATTATATAATGACGTATTTGTCCCCAATCGCTGCCTCACTATGGTGTCATCCAGATGGCGTATTTCACGTATCGCTGCTGCTCCGCGGGATGGTCTAGCACAGAGCAAGGTGTGAATGAAAATGTAAAAAAAAAAAAAAAAGAAACCTAAAGGCAATTAAGATCGATTGATACAGAATCATTCGGTGATATTACAAAAAGGTATCCGACTCAATACACCATGATATCAAAATTGTAATGTATGTTTTCTTTACGTAACCAATCAAACAGGTGCAATAATTTCCTTCCATGCACGGCAGTAAAGTAAAACAAATTGGGTACAAACTAATCGGAGCACCTGTCTCACTTTTTTACCGGTACACGAACTGTTGCATCATTGTATTATCCCAATAGGTGGCGTACTTCACGGCGCTGTTCCCCTACGTTGTGCTGGTGATGCTGCTCATTCGTGGGGTGACGCTGCCTGGAGCCATCGACGGTGTACTCTATTTTGTCACACCGGAGTGGCAGAAGCTGCTGGACCCCACTGTAAGTTTCTTGGATTACTTTTACGAATCTTATATGGAATAAATTATTGATTTACCGCAGTGGATAAGGCATCAGCAGTTGTTGAAAGTGAGGTGTCTCCACGTCGCAGCTACTCAAACCAGTAACCTTGATCTTCAAGCCACGGCGGGATTATACTTGAGAACAATAGCACGCGTATTCCTTCGTGACGGCTTGGTCACTGTTTGTGTACATGGATAATGGTATATGGTGATGTAATACTGATAAATAAGCGCGCACGCACACACATTCTCTCTCTCTCTCTCTCTCTCTCTCTCTCTCTCTCTCTCTCTCTCTCTCTCTCTCTCTCTCTCTCTCTCTCTCTCTCTCTCTCTCTCTCTCTCTCTCTCTCTCTCTCTTACACACACACACACACACACACACACACACACACACACACCTCACCATTACCATTTTTTTTTTTTTTTTCACAGGTGTGGTACGCTGCCATTACCCAGTCCTTCTTCAGCCTCACCCTCGGGTTCGGTCCCGTTGTCATCTTCGGTTCGTACAACACGTTTTCCCAGAACGTTTACAGGTAATTTTTTTTTTCACATGCATGTTACATAACTCATATCAAGGCAACACACACACACACACACACACACACACACACACACACACACACCAGGTAGTTTAGTGGTCAGCACGCTCGGCTCACAACTAAGAACGACTGAGTTCGAGTCCCAGGAGCGGCGAGGCAAATGGACGAATCTCTTTATGTTCGGCCCTGTTCATCATCAGCAAGGTACGGGCTGTAAGCCGCTGTCCCGGTGTGTGGAGTGTGAGTGGTCTCAGTTCTATCCAAAGATAATATGACCTTTGAGTTCTTTCGTAAGAGAATATCTGGCTACGATGCGAGGCTAGCAGACGACCGTGAATGAATAAAGCACACACACACACACATACACACACACATCTTCCTGCAGGGACGCATGGATCATCAGCCTCCTGAGCATCATAAGCTCGCTTCTCAACGGCTTTGCTACATTCGCCGTCTTAGGCAACTTAGCCTCTGAGCTGAAGACAGACATAAAGGACGTGGTGCATGGCAGAGAAACCAACTTGATCTTTATCTTATACCCCCAAGCTCTCGCCAAATTCACTGAGGCCCCGCAGGTAATTATAGCATCTATAACATTCTATAACATCTATAACATTCTCACATGAGTACAGGCAATCACCAATTATTTATACTTGTAAATATATATATATATATATATATATATATATATATATATATATATATATATATATATATATATATATATATATATATATATATATATATATATATATATATATATATATATATATATATATATATATATATATATATATATATATATATATATATATATATATATATATATATATATATATATATATATATATATATATATATATATATATATATATATATATATTATGGAGGAGACAATTTTGACGCTTTTTTTTTCACGGTTAAGATCACCTAAGCATGCTGTCTAGCTTAACTGATCAGCTGATTGGACCAGACGCTTGTGTGAAATCATTCACATCTGTTCTTCCTTCACACGTATCATGCGCAACCATTCTTCCAATCTCTGCAGAAACCCATATTGAATCTAACGCTCTCTCTCTTCATGCTATCCATCCATCCTAGTCTTCCCCTAAACATTATGCCTCTGGCATCAGATCCATTCTTCCGCTACCCTTACTTACCCATCCTAACACTCACTCCTTACTCTGCTCGACTATGAAAAAAAAAAAAAAACACTAAACCTCATCCACACTTCCTCATTTCTCACTCCATCCATACGTTTTGTTTCACACGTTCCTCATTACATCACATTCTTACATTACATT
>NC_087189.1:7582500-7595000 GCF_035594125.1 Scylla paramamosain | reverse complement strand
TCTCTCTCTCTCTCTCTCTCTCTCTCTCTCTCTCTCTCTCTCTCTCTCTCTCTCTCTCTCTCTCTCTCTCTATGATCCCATAGACGTGACCTGTGGGTGACAAGAATGTCCATATCAAAACAAGGTACCGTAACTGACAATGACACAAGAGCATGGTTGCCGGTAACTACATGTCCGTGTTATGGCCGAAACACTCGAGCGGGAGGTTACTGCACTCCAGCACTTTTTTCGTTAGTCGGGAGGGAAGAAGGGGTAGTGAGGAGAAGGCAAGGGGCAAATTAGTTAAATCTAGAAAGGAAGCTAGCTTAGGGATGGTGAGAAATAGCTTAAGTGTTTACTACACAAATTGTAGAAGTATTCTGAATAAAATAGACTTGCTTAGAGGAATAGCGAGTGTAGAGAAATTTGATATCATTGCTTTAACTGAAACTTGGTTAGATATATCAGGAAAAGTATTTAATCCAGAGGTTAAGATAGAAGGGTATACAATGTTCTATAAAGATAGAGGAAACAGGAGAGGAGGAGGTGTCGCGTTATACGTTAGGGACACATTACAGTGCTGTATGAACAATAGAATTAAAACAGATAACAAAGCAGAGTCGATATGGGTAGATATTAAGGAAGGATCGCAGTCAGTAGTACTAGGGGTAGTTTACAGACCACCGACCAGTACAGAGGAAATTAACACCTCACTGTGGCAGGAATTAAATAGAGCAGGCAGGTACAGTCAGGTATGTGTGGTAGGAGATTTTAATTTTAGGAATATCGACTGGAGTCTGATTGTGGGTAACAAGGAAGCAGAGGAATTCCTTAAGGTAATTCAGGATAATTTTTTAAAACAGGTAGTCGTAGAACCCACAAGGGGGAATAATATTCTAGATTTAATTCTTACCAACAGGGAGGAAGCAGTCACGCAGGTAGAGGTTGGAGGACAGCTAGGTAACAGTGACCATAGGGAAATTAGGTACAATCTAGAATGGGAAGAAACTGTTAGAAATAAAAACACTAGTAAAATACCTGACTTTGGGAGAGCAGATTTTGAAGAATTAAAAAGGTACCTCCAAGGAGTGGACTGGCAAAGGATGCAGGGTGAGGTCAGGTCAGGGACGGAGTTCAGAGAGATAAGGCAGGATGAGGGAGGTGAGGTGAGGCTCCAGAAGGGAGGAGGAAAGAGGAAGGGGGGAGATAGGTGTGAGTATGTTGGAATGTCAGGTCATGCTGAAATGAGAGAGGTAAGGTCGAGGCGAGTTGAGGAGGGAGGGGAGAGGATGGTAGGGAACGAGATGAGGGGTTTAGGTGAAGTGAATGTAGATGAATTGTATAAATATTTCGTAGATAAAGTTCATACAGGTCAATTAGCAAATATCCCGTATAAAACAATAAGATCACAAAAAAAATGACCCTAAATGGATGACTGCTAGGTTAAAGCATTATATAGGGCGTAAGAGAAGTATATATAAGAGATTAAAGGCAGGTGAGGAAGTTTTAAGGACACAGTATAATGAATTAGTTAGAACAGTCAGGAAGTTAACGAGGAAAGCTAAGGACAATTATGAATTAAAGGTAGCCAGCCAGGCGAAGACGGACCCCAAGGGATTTTATCAGGTATACAGGACGAAAAATAAGGATACTGTAGGTCCATTAAAGGCAGCAGATGGGGAGCTGGTTAGTTCTGGGGAGGAGATTAGTAAACTTCTGAATGATTATTTTTTAACTGTCTTCACTCAGGAAAACATGCAGGATATGCCAGATAGTGAACAGGTGTTTAGAGCAGATGAGAATGAGAAGCTGACGGATATTTCCATAACTAGGGAGATAGCGGAGCAGGAGATAGATAGGCTAAAAAAGTTCAAGTCACCAGGACCTGATGAAATATATCCCAGAGTACTGAAGGAATGTAAAAAGATTATTAGTGAGCCGTTAGTTTCTGTCTTTAGGAAATCACTGGAGTCGGGTGAGGTACCAGACATGTGGAGGCAGGCTAATGTAGTACCCATCTTTAAGAAAGGGGATAAAACTTTAGCGTCTAATTATAGACCTGTCAGCTTAACTTCAGTTGTAGGTAAAATGTTAGAGTCAATAATATCCAGGAACATTAGGGAACATTTAGACAAACATAACTTGATAAATCAGTCACAGCATGGCTTCACGAAGGGGAAGTCTTGCCTGACAAACTTGTTAAGTTTTTACAGTAAGGTGTACGAGGCAGTAGATAATGGTGATAGTTATGATATCTTATATCTGGAATTTAGTAAAGCATTCGACAAGGTGCCCCATCAAAGGCTCCTGAGAAAGGTTAGGGCGCACGGGATAGATGGGAAGGTGTTAGGTTGGATAGGGTCATGGCTTGGTAACAGGCGACAGAGAGTGCTAATAAACGGCTCGAAATCCGAGTGGGGTCATGTCATTAGTGGGGTGCCACAGGGATCAGTATTAGGGCCATTATTATTTCTAATATATATCAATGACTTGGATAGTGGAATTAGTAGCGATGTTAGTAAATTTGCGGATGACACAAAGATAGGTAGATTAATTAGGTCAGAAGCGGATGCCATCGCCTTGCAGACAGACTTAGATAGAATGAATGAATGGACGGATAGATGGCAAATGCAATTTAATATCAATAAATGCAAAGTGCTTAGCGTAGGTAGAGGAAACCCACACAATAGGTACACATTAAACACCCAAACTCTGGTAGGTACAGGGTACGAGAAAGATTTAGGAGTTATAGTTAGCTCTGAACTCCGTCTAGGGAAACAATGCATAGAAGCCAGAAACAAGGCAAATAGGGTACTAGGATTTATTTTTAGGAGTGTTAAAAGTAGAGGGCCGGAAGTAATATTAAAGTTATACTTGGCGCTGGTCAGACCTCATCTAGACTACGCTGTGCAGTTCTGGTCCCCACATTACAGGAAAGATATAGGTCTATTAGAATCAGTACAGAGGAGAATGACTAAAAGGATACAGGGGATGAGGAGTATTCCTTACGAAGCGAGGTTGAAGCGGTTAAATTTACATTCTCTAGAGAGACGTAGGTTAAGAGGGGACCTGATAGAAGTCTTTAAGTGGTATAAGGGTTATAACAAGGGAGATGTAAGCAAAATTCTTAGGATCAGCAACCAGGGTAGAACAAGAAATAACGGGTTCAAGCTTGAAAAATTTAGGTTTAGGAAGGAGATAGGAAAAAATTGGTTCTCAAATAGAGTGGTAGATGAGTGGAACGGACTCAGTAATCATGTAGTTAGTGCTAGGACACTAGAGAGCTTTAAGAGAAGATTAGACAAGTTTATGGATGGGGATAGCAGATGGAAATAGGTAGGTGTGTTTCATACAGGGACTGCCACGTGTAAGCCTGGTCGCTTCTTGCAGCTTCCCTTATTTCTTATGTTCTTATGTTCTTATGTCCTGATTGACTTCAAAGTCACATAACTGTTTCACCAAACCAGGTGACACAATACAAGAGTCCAGCTCCGAGACCCACACTCTGCCTTGCCGACAGGTCAGGTTACTTCAGATCTTTCAATTGCGACATACACATAAATTATTATGAATAAAAGTTTTTTTTTTTTTTTCTGCATACATATCAAGTAAAGTGTTAGCATTATAATTAGGTTGTAAAGTCAAGCATAAAAATAATGGACTCAGGGCATGTTTTTTTTCCACTCAACATTCCACCCCTTCTAATCTTTGGTGGATTAACATACCAGTAAGTAAAAGCTTCCATATGAAGGATAGCGGTTGACTTAAAGGAAGGGGATAAACTGAAACGATTCACACCTTTCGGCTGTGCGCCTTCCCCCCCCCCTCACTCTCTCTCTCTCTCTCTCTCTCTCTCTCTCTCTCTCTCTCTCTCTCTCTCTCTCTCTCTCTCTCTCTCTCTCTCTCTCTCTCTTCTTCTTCTTCTTCTTCTTCTTCTTCTTCTTCTTCTTCTTCTTTTACTACTACTTTTACTTTTTCATCTCCTTTCCCTTCTCCTCCTTCCCTTCTTCTCCTCTTCCTCCTCCTCATCCTCCATATAAAAATGCGGCTGTTTCCCTTCCCTCACTTCCTTGCTGCTCATTGTTAAATTTTAAACATTTAAAGCAATGATTTTTAACCGTCTTTTTGTGACAATATAGAAATATTACCATAATTATTTCGATCTTGTTTTATGAAGCTTTTCTACTTGAAGCGATAAACTGATGATTTATTTTATTTTTTTTTATGTAGGAAGGACATTGGCCAAGGACAACAAAAATCTAATAAAAAAAAATGCTCACTGAAATGCCAGTCCCATAAAAGGGTCAAAGCAGTGGTCAAAAATTGATGAATAAGTGTCTTGAAACCTCCCTCTTGAAGGAATTCAAGTCATAGGAAGGTGGAAATACAGAAGCAGGCAGGGAGTTCCAGAGTTTACCAGAGAAAGGGATGAATGATTGACAATACTGGTTAACTCTTGCGTTAGAGAGGTGGACAGAATAGGGGTGAGAGAAAGAAGAAAGTCTTGTGCAGCGAGGCCGCGGAAGGAGGGGACGCATGCAGTTAGCAAGATCAGAAGAGCAGTTAGCATGAAAATAGCGGTAGAAGACAGCTAGATATGCAACATTGCGGCGGTGAGAGAGAGGTTGAAGACAGTCAGTTAGAGGAGAGGAGTTGATGAGACGAAAAGCTTTTGATTCCACCCTGTCTAGAAGAGCAGTATGATTGGAACCCCCCCAGACATGTGAAGCATACTCCATACATGGACGGATAAGGCCCTTGTACAGAGTTAGCAGCTGGGGGGTGAGAAAAACTGGCGGAGACGTCTCAGAACACCTAACTTCATAAATGCTGTTTTAGCTAGAGATGAGATGTGAAGTTTCCAGCTCAGATTATAAGTAAAAGACAGACCGAGGATGTTCAGTGTAGAAGAGGGGGACAGTTGAGTGTCATTGAAGAAGAGGGGATAGTTGTCTGGAAGGTTGTGTCGAGTTGATAGATGGAGGAATTGAGTTTTTGAGGCATTGAACAATACCAAGTTTGCTCTGCCCCAATCAGAAATTTTAGAAAGATAAGAAGTCAAGCGTTCTGTGGCTTCCCTGCGTGATATGTTTACCTCCTGAAGGGTTGGACATCTATGAAAAGACGTGGAAAAGTGCAGGGTGGTATCATCAGCGTAGGAGTGGATAGGACAAGAAGTTTGGTTTAGAAGATCATTAATGAATAATAAGAAAAGAGTGGGTGACAGGACAGAACCCTGAGGAACACCACTGTTAATAGATTTAGGAGAAGAACAGTGACCGTCTACCACAGCAGCAATAGAACGGTCAGAAAGGAAACTTGAGATGAAGTTACAGAGAGAAGGATAGAAACCGTAGGAGGGTAGTTTGGAAATCAAAGCTTTGTGCCAGACTCTATCAAAAGCTTTTGATATGTCCAAGCCAACAGCAAAAGTTTCACCAAAATCTCTAAAAGAGGATGACCAACACTCAGTAAGGAAAGCTAGAAGATCACCAGTAGAGCGGCCTTGACGGAACCCATACTGGCGATCAGATAGAAGGTTGTGAAGTGATAGATGTTTAAGAATCTTCCTGTTGAGGATAGATTCAAAAACTTTAGATAGGCAGGAAATTAAAGCAATAAGACGGTAGTTTGAGGGATTAGAACGGTCACCCTTTTAAGGAACAGGTTGAATGTAGGCAAATTTTCAGCAAGAAGGAAAGGTAGATGTTGACAGACAGAGCTGAAAGAGTTTGACTAGGCAAAGTGCAAGCACAGAGGCACAGTTTCGGAGAACAATAGGAGGGACCCCATCAGCTCCATAAGCCTTCCAAGGGTTTAGGCCAGCGAGGGCATGGAAAACATCATTGCGAAGAATTTTAATACATGGCATGAAGTAGTCAGATGGTGGAGGAGAGGGAGGAACAAGCCCAGAATCGCCCAAGGTAGAATTTTTAGCAAAGGTTTGAGCGAAGAGTTCAGCTTTAGAAATAGATGTGATAGCGGTGGTGCCATCTGGTTGAAATAGAGGAGGGAAAGAAGAAGAAGCAAAGTTATTGGAGATATTTTTGGCTAGATGCCAGAAATCATGAGGGGAGTTAGATCTTAAAAGGTTTTGACATTTTCTGTTAATGAAGGAGTTTTTGGCTAGTTGGAGAACAGACTTGGCATGGTTCCGGGCAGAAATATAAAGTGCATGAGATTCTGGTGATGGAAGGCTTAAGTACCTTTTGTGGGCCACCTCTCTATCATATATAGCACGAGAACAAGCTGTGTTAAACCAAGGTTTAGAAGGTTTAGGACGAGAAAAAGAGTGAGGAATGTACGCCTCCATGCCAGACACTATCACCTCTGTTATGCGCTCAGCACACAAAGACGGGTCTCTGACACAGAAGCAGTAGTCATTCCAAGGAAAATCAGCAAAATACCTCCTCAGGTCCCCCCAACTAGCAGAGGCAAAACGCCAGAGGCACCTTCGCTTAGGGGGATCCTGAGGAGGGATTGGAGTGATAGGACAAGATAAAGATATGAGATTGTGATCGGAGGAGCCCAACAGAGAAGAAAGGGTGACAGCATAAGCAGAAGGATTAGAGGTCAGGAAAAAGTCAAGAATGTTGGGCGTATCTCCAAGACGGTCAGGAATAAGAGTAGGGTGTTGCACCAATTGCTCTAGGTCATGGAGGATAGCAAAGTTGTAGGCTAGTTCACCAGGATGGTCAGTGAAGGGAGAGGAAAGCCAAAGCTGGTGGTGAACATTGAAGTCTCCAAGAATGGAGATCTCTGCAAAAGGGAAGAGGGTCAGAATGTGCTCCACTTTGGAAGTTAAGTAGTCAAAGAATTTCTTATAGTCAGAGGAGTTAGGAGAGAGGTATACAGCACAGATAAATTTAGTATGAGAATGACTCTGTAGTCGTAGCCAGATGGTGGAAAACTCAGAAGATTCAAGAGCGTGGGCACGAGAGTAGGTTAAATCATTGCGCACATAAACGCAGCATCCAGCTTTGGATCGAAAATGAGGATAGAGAAAGTAGGAGGGAACAGAACTAAAATATGAAAACTTTTTAATGCTTAACAGGAACTTGAGGCTGTGAGATACCTTTCACTTAAAGGAAACACCGATGAAGTGATAGATTATAACAATAGCACTAAATTTAAAACAAAATACATTATTGTTAATCTTACCATCAATGGCCCCATTAACCCTTAGGAAATTCTCGATCCTGAAGAACTGCTGTGCAGTTATCCTTTGATCAAAGTGTGTTGGAGGCATCTTGATTTCCTGCACCAACTTATCGCTCAACACAGTGCACACACACTCGAAGACCCTGCTGACACTTGCTTGTGTAGGTCCTGAAAGCAGATTATAAGCCATCAGTTTTCATTTTATTTATTTATTTATTTATTTATTTTAAATAAGATACATCTTTCTGCTTTAAGCAAAAAAAAAAAAAAAAAACTGCAACAGAAATTTAACGATCCTTCTACATGTAATGCACCATTCTTCCAATCACTGCAACCATATCCATACACATATTACATCTGCTGTCAATTTTTTTTTTGCCAGCAGTATAGTAAATTAAGTTATCCTCAGGACAGTGTTAGAAACATGTCAGAAATAAACCTAACAAGTCTAGAAATATTTTTACACATGAATAATAATGGAGTGGGTGAGAAAGGGACAGCCCTAGGGATACTTGACGGCAGGTTTGGTAAGGTTAGCATCATCCCTCATCCCTCTTTATTAATTATGCACTCATATTTTGACACTAGAAATTAATCTTGACATGTTCCTAACACTGGATTACAACTTTATAAACCGTGGCATACAGTATGTTGACTTTTATGCATTTTATCCTTGAAAGTCAGCCACACTTAAATATTTTTCACCACACTGAACATCAGTTTATTCACCTACAAAAGTTGTTTATGGGATATTGTGCAATTTGTTAAAAAAAAAAAAAAAAAAAGTAATTGTTTAGAGTCCTCTCTTGTCCTTATTACACGTCTATCCTCTTCCATTCTTTCACATACACCTCTTGATAAACCTGAAACATATAATGTAAGGTGGGGGATGTGCCCCCGTCCTTTAGGGGTGTTCCAGAGGTTATGCTAACTTATATTAGTGTCCTTAAGGGTGGGTCTAGCCCCCGTGGTTACGTTAGATTAGGTAATGTCTCATATAAAAGTGTACAGTTAACTTATGGGGGCCTTCGCCCATCCCCTGGACCCCTGAAGGGGAAGGGCACTTCTTCCTCACCTTAAGGTTACGTTTTATGTGTATCTAAAGGTATATGCGAAGAATGTAAGAGAATAGACCAGTAATAAGGTCAGGGAAAGGGCTCCCTGACAATTTCCAAAACAACCAGCCCCTATGCTGCAGCATGCAACACCAGTATCATCTTACCTGCAGTGTCTCCAGTGACATTCTGGAAGGGCCCACTGGCAAACAATCTCACGGCCAGCAAAACCTGGGTATGAGTTGGTAATGCCTGGCTATGCTTTGTCCTTCTCTCCAGCTGAGGCTGCATCTCCTCAAACAAGAGGATTAGGTCTGCCGAGGGAAGCGATATTTGAGCATGATCTCATCACTCAATGCCAAGGGGTCAAGGCGATCCTGAAAGCGCCTTTCTCGCCTCAAGACACGAACGTGGAAGTACGCAAAGCAAATATCTAATATATGTAGGAGAAGCGACGAAAGCAATACTTAATCACAGTACACACTTATTGCTGCAAGGCGGAATGGGGAGCGCGCACTTGTGGGGCAAATCAGCCTCTTCCTTTTCCTGCTTTGTTTTCAGTGTTCCATGCAAGATTTCACTTTATGCATCACAAAACCATGCTTTCTTGGTGGTAAAGCTTGTAAACAATAAAAAAAAAAAAAGGTTATTTTGTGCACATAAATATTTATACAAGAGTTTTTGGGCGAGGTGATGTTAACTTACACCACCTCAGGTGTAACTTATTAACCTTGCTACCATGGCAATACCAACCTCTTACGCGTTCGTGGATACCATTTGGCGGCTGGAGGTTGATAATGGGCGCTGATCCCAGTTTGTTAAGTAGCAACCGTTTCGTGGATCTGGCCCCATATCGATGTTGGGGGTTAGAAAACACGATTATTCTATGTTACATTATATATTAATATTAATGATAATTCACAAACAAAATGAGGTAGTACACGTTAATATATGACGTTTCCGTCACCACCGAACGCCAGAACCCGTTTACACCTCCACCGGCCACTGAAATATTTTTCTCAGCCGCAGGAATTTACCCAGACGCCGTTACCGCGTCCCCAAACAATAATTTCCGTATTTCTTCTCCTCACACCTCACAAGACATCATCATCATCATCACCAAAGATCACCTATAACACCATAACACCATCCCCAAAATCGCCAATACACCACAATACCAGCTTCCAAGGACAACACCACAGCTTCCACTCACAAAATAGCTGCCGGCGTCACCGGCACAATTCACCAACCGAATTTCAGCGGACAAGAACTCTCGGTACCACAGAAGACTCACTAACCTAATCCTGGATATCAAGGTTATACCGCCACATCACTAATACCTCCAAACACTCCATCACATTCCACCACAAATTCCTTCTGAGAGACGCCACCCTTTTGTTCCTCCTCAAGGCCTATGACGCTCTGCTTTCCCCTCTCTGGAACTCAAGCTCCCCCCATTTCAACATATTTCCACCTCAATTACACTTCCTCCCTTACACATACAAAAATATAGAGAACTTAAATTATGAAGAGAATAATACTACATGATATAAAATGAGTAAATAAGCCTTATACTAAAAATACTATAGAATAAGGATAATATCCAAAAGGCAGGTAAATGGAACATGGGGGGAAAGGGAACGAACCCGTTAAGAAAACGGGTTCGTTCCCTTTCAAGGTAAACTCGGCCAATAACATGATATCCCCCTTTCCAAAAGAGGCGTGAGGCACCTGATTAGGATGCCTTTTCAAGGTGAGTTTACCCTTTCAAGGTAAACTCGGCCAATAACATGACAGAGAGCGAGAGAGAGAGAGAGAGAGAGAGAGAGAAAGTGTGTGTGTGTGTGTGTTCCTGTTCTGAGTCTATACTTAGTTCCAGGAAAACACAGGATACACCCGAGTATATATATATATATATATATATATATATATATATATATATATATATATATATATATATATATATATATATATATATATATATATATATATATATATATATATATATATATATAAAAGTGGACATGTCTCTGCACACCTCGTACATTCGGCCACCACACGCGTCTTAACCAGTCACGAGTAAGCCGCCCCCAACCCCCCTGGTTCTCTCTCTCTCTCTCTCTCTCTCTCTCTCTCTCTCTCTCTCTCTCTCTCTCTCTCTCTCTCTCTCTCTCTCTCTCTCTCTCTATATATATATATATATATATATATATATATATCACACACACACACACACACACACACACACACACACACACACACACACACTTCTTTGCAACCGTTATAGTTTGAGTTTGGGCAAAATGGAAGAAATGTTAGATAAGGAAAAACTGAGAGAGAGAGAAAGAGAGAGAGAGAGAGAGAGAGAGAGAGAGAGAGAGAGAGAGAGAGAGACTGTACTACGGCTACTACTACTTCTACTACTGCTACTACTACTACTACTACTACTACTGCTACTATTACTTTTTTTTTATTATGTAGGAGGGACACTGGCCAAGGGCGACAAAAGTCCAATAAAAAAAAAAAAAAATGCCCACTGAAATGACAGTCCCTTAAAACTGTCCAAAGTGGTAGTCAAAAATTGAAGGATAAGTGTCTTGAAACCTCCATCTTGAAGGAATTCAAGTCATAGGAAGGTGGAAATACAGAAGCTGGCAGGGAGTTCCAGAGTTTACCAGAAAAAGGGATGAATCATTGAGAATACTGGTTAACTCTTGCGTTAGAGAGGTGGACAGAATAGGGGTGAGAAAAAGAAGAAAGTCTTGTGCAGCGAGGCCGCGGGAGGAGGGGACGCATGCAGTTAGCAAGATCAGAAGAGCAGTTAGCATGAAAACAGCGGTAGAAGACAGCAAGAGATGCAACATGGCGGTGATGAGAGCGAGGCTAAAGACAGTCAGTTAGAGGAGAGGAGTTGATGAGACGAAAAGCTTTTGGCTCCACCCTGTCTAGAAGAGCAGTATGAGTGGAACCCCCCAGACATATGAAGCATACTCCATACATGGACAGATAAGACCCTTGTACAGAATTAGCAGCTGGGGTGGGGGGTGAGAAAAACTGGCGGAGACGTCTCAGAACACTTAACTTCATGGAAGCTGTTTTAGCTAGAGATGAGATGTGAAGTTTCCAGTTCATATTATAAGTAAAGGACAGACCGAGGATGTTCAGTGTAGAAGAGGGGGACAGTTGAGTGTCATTGAAGAAGAGGGGATAGTTGTCTGTAAGGTTGTGTCGAGTTGATAGATGGAGGAATTGAGTTTTTGAGGCATTGAACAATACCAAGTTTGCTCTGCCCCAATTAGAAATTTTAGAAAGATCAGAAGTCAAGCGTTCTGTGGCTTCCCTGCGTGAAATGTTTACTTCCTGAAGGATTGGACGTCTATGAAATGACGTGGAAAATTGCAGGGTGGTATCATCAGCGTAGGAGTGGATAGGACAAGAAGTTTGGTTTAGAAGATCATTAATGAATAATAAGAAGAGAGTGGGTGACAGGACAGAACCCTGAGGAACACCACTGTTAATAGATTTAGGAGAAGAACAGTGACCGTCTACCACAGCGGCAATAGAACGGTCAGAAAGGAAACTTGAGATGAAGTTAGAGAGAAGGATAGAAGCCGTAGGAGGGTAGTTTAGAAATCAAAGCTTTGTGCCAGACTATCAAAAGCTTTTGATATGTCCAAGGCTACAGCAAAAGTTTCACCAAAATCTCTAAAAGAGGATGACCAAGACTCAGTAAGGAAAGCCAGATCACCAGTAGAGCGGCTTTGACGGAACCCATACTGGCGATCAGATAGAAGGTTGTGAAGTGATAGATGTTTAAGAATCTTCCCGTTGAGGATAGATTCAAAAACTTTAGATAGGCGGGAAATTAAAGCAATAGGACGGTAGTTTAAGGGATTAGAACGGTCACCCTTTTTAGGAACAGGCTGAATGTAGGGAAACTTCCAGCAAGAAGGAAAGGTAGATGTTGACAGACAGAGCTGAAAGCGTTTGACTAGGCAAGGTGCAAGCACGAAGGCTCAGTTTCGGAGAACAATAGGAGGGACCCCATCAGGTCCATAAGCCAGCAAGGGCATGGAAAACATCATTGCGAAGAATTTTAATAGGTAGCATGAAGTAGTCAGAGGGTGGAGGAGAGGGAAGAACAAGCCCAGAATACTGCTACTACTACTGCTTCTACTACTACTGCTACAGATCATTTACACCAGCAACAACAACAACAACGACGACAACGGTTGTAGTGCATTACGATGGCCAGTATGCTGGAGTGCGGCGTGTGCGGGGCGCAGGCTCGCGGTGTGCACTTCA